>NW_026866913.1:0-18429 GCF_026571515.1 Ruditapes philippinarum | reverse complement strand
TCTTTTTTTTTTTTTTTTTTTCCGATTTTTGTTTCGCGTTTTTGGTTCAGTATAGTTTATATTTGTATTTATTATCTATACATTACATATTCATTATTAATATGATATGCCGCCATTATTCACTGTATAAAAATTAAAATAAAAAGTAAAGACCTTTACAATATAGAAGACATGAATTAAATATCTTGAATAAATGCTAACTGTACAATATAGAAGACATGTAATAAATATCTTGAATAAATGCTAGCTGTACAATATAGAAGACATGTAATAAATATCTTGAATAAATGCTAGCTGTACAATATAGAAGACATGTAATAAATATCTTGAATATATGCAAGCTGTACAATATAGAAGACATGAAATAAATTTCTTGAATAAATGCTAGCTGTACAATATAGAAGACATGTAATAAATATCTTGAATATATGCAAGCTGTACAATATAGAAGACATGTAATAAATATCTTGAATATATGCAAGATGTACAATATAGAAGACATGTAATAAATATCTTGAATATATGCAAGCTGTACAATATAGAAGACATGAAATAAATATCTTGAATAAATGCTAGCTGTACAATATAGAAGACATGTAATAAATATCTTGAATAAATGCTAGCTGTACAATATAGAAGACATGTAATAAATATCTTGAATAAATGCTAGCTGTACAATATAGAAGACATGTAATAAATATCTTGAATAAATGCTAGCTGTACAATATAGAAGACAAGAAATAAATATCTTGAATAAATGCTAGCTGTACAATATAGAAGACAAGAAATAAATATCTTGAATATATGCTAGAAATATTATAGATATAACAACATACTAGCTGTATGATGCGATGTGTGAGTATATGTCTGCAAACAGCGTAATACATATATCTAAATATCAATATGAGTTTTGAAACTAGTTATTTTCCGGCAACTTTATTCAAACATAAAGCACGATGAATTGCTTCAATTATGGTAGGTTACAACACTGTCTTCTCACGAATTAGACGATAACAACAAATAGTAACAAAAAATCTCAATATCTCAACCGTTTTTTTGAAGATAACAAAAACACGACAGGTAGCGAGCGTTTTTATGTGTATATAACTCGCAGTTTCTATAATGGTTTTGATTTTTATTATTTTATAATAACAATCAACCAAAGGATTGTATATAAAGAAATCTCATAACAGACTCGAGCTAGAGTTAAAGTTACACAGAGAGCAAATATACATATACGAATATATGTAAACATATACAACTATATGTTATTTTAGTTATGCTAGACAAATCGACCGAGATATCAAACAGTCATTCTGCCAACGTATGTAGATAATTAGTATAGCGGCTGATTTACTACAAAATGCGAAAATGCGAAAACATGAATGGACGACAAAGTTGGATTTTGTTGTCGTCTATTTGCATTTCATTTGTCGTATTTTCGCCTTTTCACATTGTTGCATTTTTACAATTTCACATTTTTGCATTTTTACTTTTTCAAATTGTTGCATTTTTACTTTTTCACATTGCTGTGTTTTCGCTTTTTCGCATTGTTCCATTTTTACATTTTCGTATTTTCGCTTGTTGTTTTGGCATAAAATTAATGTAACTGATGTCTCTATGCGCATGTACAACTGGAATGAGAAAATGTAACAATGGGAAAATGCAAAAAGTGCAACATTGCGAAAATGTAACAATGGGAAAAAGCAAAATGCAACAATGTAAATATGCGAAAATGTAACAATGTAACAATTCGAAAATGCGAAGAGATGACAAATTAATACTTTGTCATCTCTTTGTGTTTTCGCATTTTTGTATTTTGAACGCAAAAAAGCGAAAATTTGACAGATGGAATGCGAATATACGACAGATTTTATGCGTCATATTTGGCCCTTCTTCTGTCGTATTTTGCTTTTTTGCCTCGAAATTCCGGAAATGCGAAATCACGAATAATTGACAAAGTCCAATTTTGTCGTCCCCTCGTGTTTTCTACGGAATGCCGTTAGGGTCATTGCCTATGAATGTGTTGATCTGAAACGCGACAGTCGATAGTACGATGGTGAAAACGCGAAATCACGAAACTACGATGGTGAAAATGCGAAAGCACGATGATGAAAACGCGAAAGTACGATGGTGAAAACGCGACAGTACGATACTACGATGATGAAAGCGCGATAAACTATCGTGTTTTCACCATCGTACTGTCGCGTTTTCACCATCGTATCTTCGTGATTTCGCGTTTTCATCATCGTACTGTCGTGTTTTCATCATCGTACTATCGCGTTTTCACCATCGTACTGCCGTGATTTCATCATCGTACTATCGCGTTTTCATCATCGTACTATCGCGTTTTCACCATCGTAGTTTCGTGATTTCGTGTTTTCACCATCGTACTATCGACTATCGCGTTTCAGATTAACACATTCATAGGCGATGGCCCTAACGGCATTCCGGAATGCCGTTTGGGCTATCGCCTATGAATGGTTTGATCTGAAACGCGATACTCGACAGTACGATGATGAAAACGCGAAATCACGAAACTACGATGGTGAAAACGCGACAGTACGATGGTGAAAACACGATAGTTTATCGCGTTTTCATCATCGTAGTATCGTATTGTCGCGATTTCATTATCGTACTATCGCGTTTTCATCATCGTGCTTTCGCGTTTTCACCATCGTAGTTTCGTGATTTCGCGTTTTCACCATCGTACTATCGACTATCGCGTTTTAGATCAATACATTCATAGGCGATGGCCCTAACGGCATTCCGTAGTTTTCGCATTTTCCGCATTTTGAGGCGAAGAAGCAATTATACGAAATGGCGCAAATCAGCCACCATAAATTAGTGTAAAAAAGTAATTACACATACTATAAATACTGTATGTAGTGAAAAAAGGCATAAAGGGGGAAAGTATTTAGTATTTCGTGCTACTGAAACATTTTATTTATTATGTTATTAATTAAACAGTGGGTGAATGTTGTTACACACATTGGTTGTGTTAGATAACGAAACAATGTGAAAATTTGATAAAATAAAGAAATATACATGTATCACTATTCCGCTTTTACTACTTGATAAAGGGGGACAAAGGGGTTTAAACCGTCTGACATTTATTCATTATGGTTGCTATGGTAACGCCTGATTTTCTATCTCGTAGTCACGGAAATAAGAATGTGTATGATTGGTAGTTTGACCTAAAATAAAAATGTTTTTCAAAAATTCAGTTTTTTTTTCTTTTTTGGTGTGAACAAAGGGGTTATTGATGGTGCATGTAAAGCAAATACTTTTAGGTTGTACATGATTATAAACAATAGAAATAAAACCGACAGATTCCATAAACTTCTACGAATTTATGTTTAAGCAAGTGTTTATTATTAATTTAAGTCTCAGAAACAAGTGTTTGAAATTATTTTCATAAAACAGTCGAGTTACTGGGCTGATTAAATTTAGCTAATTTACCATTTAGTAAATGTTTTATGATTCATTTGAAATACTGAAATTCTATTGAATAAAAACGATTTCAAACACTAATTATCCTTAACATTCTTTATTTTGTGGGCGAAATTTGAATTGTCACATACTTCGAAAAGTTTATGTTGTTGAAGTGCTCTCCTCAGAGATTTCCTTAAAAGCACTTTAGATGAGTGCAAAATACACGTACATGTATTTTCTGATGTATGTAGAATTATTTTCTAATTATTTTGTAAGTATAAAAACTTACAGTGTTTTTTAAGTACCACTATTAAGTAGAACGTATAAAGTATATTAAAGTATTCGTGTGGTTCTAAAAATAGACATCATTTAGTTCTTTGTACCAAGTGTGGACCATCTTGTTAAGGCCAAGTATCATAAGTTGATTTTCGACTGTTAGTTTTTGGTAGTCAGGATTAATGAAATTAAATCTGTTTGTTGCGGCACAGCCTTTAAATAAATAGCAATATTTTAACAGACAAATGTATCAATGTACATTTGTTTATTAGTACCTTTATTGCGACGCAAACATAACTTTAATCTGATTCGCGCGTCATCTATGTCTTGGTTTTTGAGAATTATTATACCCCCACCACAAAATGTGGGGGGGGGCGCTATAATGGATTCGCTGCATCGGTCCGTCCGTCGGTCGGTCCGTCGGTCCGTCTCCATTTTCGTGTCCGCTCTATAACTCCTATACCAATTGAAGGATTTTCTTCAAACTTGGCTCAAATGTTCACCTCAACAAGGGGATGTGCAGAACCTATATTGCCCATGTGTCAGCTCAAGGTCAAGGTCACAATTGAAGGTCATATATCAAACACTATCAAATATTACACAGTATGTCGTGTCCGCTCTGTAAGTCCTACACTACTTGAAAGATTTTCTTCAAACTTGGCTCAAATGTTCACCTCAACTAGGGGATGTGCAGAACCCATGACACCCATGTGTCAGCTCAAGGTCAAGGTCACAATTGAAGGTCAAATATCAAACAATTAAATATAACACAGTATGTTGTGTCCGCTCTGTAAGTCCTACACTACTTGAAAGATTTTCTTCATACTTGGCTCAAATGTTCACCTCAACCAGGGGATGTGCAGAACCCATGTCGCCCATGTGTCAGCTCAAGGGCAAGGTCACAATTGAAGGTTGTATATCAAACAATTAAATATTACACAGTATGTCATGTCCGCTCTATAACTCCTACACTACTTGAAAGAGTTTCTTTAAACTTGGCTCAAATGTTCACCTCAACCAGGGGATGTGCAGAACTCGTGTTGTCTATGTGCCAGCTCAAGGTCAAGGTCATAATTGAAGGTCAAATATCAAACAATCAAATATTACACAGTATGTTGTGTCCGCTCAGTAAGTCCTACACTAATTGAAAGATTTTCTTCAAACTTGGCTCAAATATTCCCCTCAACAAGGGGGTGTGCAGAACCCATGTTGCCCATGTGTAAGCTCAAGGTCAAAGTCTCAATTGAAGGTCAAATATCAAACACTATCAAATATTACACAGTATGTCATGTCCGCTCTGTAAGTCCTACACTACTTGAAAGATTTTCTTCAATCTTGGCTCAAATGTTCATCTCAACCAGGGGATGTGCAGAACTTATGTCAGTCTTTTGCTGGCTTAAGGTCAAGGTCACACTTGAAGGTCAAAAATTGACTTAGAAAATATTCTTAAATTTTAACATTTATTTGAATATTTCTAAATCTAGAAAAGTTATTTGCATGAAACTTAAAATATTTTTGAAAGGTCACAAATACGATATGCTGTTCAAGTTTCATAACTCTGTATTGCATTTTAACAAAGTCATGCCCCTTTTTAAGTCTTCAAATTTACATACAATCAAATATTAGACAATATGTTGTGTCCGCTCTATAAATCCTATACTAATGGAAGAATTTCCTTCAAACTTTACTCAAATGTTCACCTCAACAAGGTTATGTGCAGAATCCATGTCACCTTTGTGCCGGCTAAAGGTCAAGGTCACACTTGAAGGTCAAAAATTGACTTAGAAAATGTTCTTAAAATTTAACATGTACTTGAATAATTCTGAAACTAGCTCAGGCATATGCTTGAAACTTAAAAGATATATGAGGTGTGGCAAATAAGATATGCAGGTCAAGTTTCATTACTCTGCATTGCATTTTGACAAAGTTATGCCCCTTTTTAAGTCTTCAAATTTACATACAACCAATACTAGACAATATATTGCGTCTACTCTATTAATTCTATACTAATGGAAGGATTTTCTTCAAACTTTACTCAAATGTTCACCCAAACTGGGCGATGTGCAAAACCCATCTTACCCTTGTGCCAGATTAAGGTCAAGGCCACACTTGAAGGTCAAAAATTGACTTATAAATAAAATGTTTAATGCATTGGAAAAATGAAAGGTTATTTGTAACTGTTTCGAACATGATTTGATAATATATATTTATACTTTTACCTGTACAATTAGTCTTTTTTTCACCAGAGATAATTTCTTTTTATGTATTTATGTATTTATTCCCTTAACCACCTTTCCAAGTGGTCTTCTGTCAAGGACATTGGTGGGGGTATGAATCGCATTCAGCGATAGTTCTAGTTTAATACGGATTGTTTTCGTAATGGTTAATATCTGACACTTTTCACCAAACATTTCATATTTTGCAAACGTTTAAGGGTATAAAGCTACATCTTATGAAATATATAGAAATATTTTTTATTAAATTTATCAACATTTAAATTATATTGCTTTCATAATCTAGTAAGACATAATGATCTCATTGGACAAACTATGATTTCAGCTATTAAGAAAATTTAGTGTTTGAAATAATTTTTCTGTCCAATAGGATTTCAGTATTTCAAATGAATCTTAACACATTAGATTTTACCCGTTCATCTAAAACTATCTATCAGACAGATAGATTTTACCCGTTCTGTACACACAAGGTAGCTATCAAAACTGATCAGTTCACACTCGCTATTTTACTTGTTCAGTTCACATAAGCAATCGGATTGACAGATTGTACCCGTTCTGTACACACTGGCCCTGAAACTGGCATATTTCATTCGTTTCAAACACACTGGCCCTCAAACTGGCATATTTTATCCGTTCCGTCAAACTGACATATTTTACACGTTCCGTACACACTAGCCCTCAAGCTTGCATATTTTACACGTTCCGTACACACTGGGCTTCAAACTGGCATATTTTATCCGTTCCGTACACCCTAGCCCTCAAAATGACATATTTTACACGTTCCATACACACTAGCCCTCAAACTGGCATATTTTACACGTCGTTCCGTACACACTAGCCCTCAAACTGGCATATTTTATCCGTTCCGTACACACTAGCCCTCAAACTGGCATATTATATTCGTTTCAAACACACTAGCCCTCAAACTGGCATATTTTATCCGTTCCGTACACATTTGCTCTCAGATAGACAAACCATTATATAAGTTAAATCGACATAGAACAAACGGGAAAATAAATTTGTGGATGTAGTGCTTTTTTCATATTATAACAAACGTTTTAAAATATTTATTTACAAATAATTTAAAATACTTTAAAGAAACGTGTTTGAAATTTTTTGCCCTCCTTAGACGTCACATATTTCACGCAGTTTTGAGGTAAGACGTCAATCTTCACAGGCTGGTTGAAACAATAATGAGTGGCCCAACGACAAAATAATGATTTAATCTTAATAACCCGTAAATTAGCAATCGTGACAGCATTTATATCTTGGAAAGCTTCTTTCACAGATCAACAAACATTTCAACTAACAATTTATATAAACACAAGAACCAAAACTAATTTAAAATAGCCAAGACACGACTTTCACATTATTTATTAAATTAAAAAAACATTAATCATAAAAAGTGTTTGTTTTTGAAGTATCGTTTTATTATATAAGGAAAACAGGAACTAATCTTTACAATATTAACTTACTGGAAATATTGTTATACTCAGCTAATCAACAAATGATAATCAATATCGGTCGGATGAGCCAATGGTTCCATATAATAATGATAGATTTAGAGATGCAAAGTTCATTTAGCGGGCACCCCTAGTATTCTACACAATCATGCATGTATTTCTGGGAGAATTTTATCGTATTATTGTAAGATGATAAGAGCAACACAGTGCTCGCTGCCAAAAGGCTGAATTATGGAACGTCGTAGATGCTTTCATAAAACAGCAGTTTCACACTGTATCAAAGCTAGATAACCTTGAAATTATGCCATGTATATGTGTACACGATTAATTTCTGCACATCTCCTTTGTACACAGCAACTCTATGCTCGGCTCCTTTGTAATCGGCTGCTACATACAACAAACGACTTTTATAGAAGAAGAAGAATCTTTAGTTTGCAAATTAACCCTCATAAAAGAGTCATGTACAAGCATTCATGATATATACAATTACATGTATGCATAAGTAAATACTAATTACATAGCAATATGACGTGACTGCAAGTATTTCTTTTCTTTCATTATTAATGGTTACCATTGATTATATATTTAATTTACAAGTTATTTACCTTTTGAGAGATTCTACATTCAAATATATAATATTAAGAAATATTTTGTGTATGTATTACACTGGCAATCTCGGGAGAGACATTGTCAGTATCTATTACATAGTATACTTTAAATTCTCTTCCATACACTGGTCTTTGTAGTACATTAAATTTTACTAATCTAAGCTATATGATTTTGATTTATTGCAATAGTAATATGGCACAAAATATTGACATTATACAAATGTTACTTCTACATATACTATCTTTATATACACGGCTACAATACAACTACTATATACACAGACTGCTTTATACACGACTGCTTTGTACACGACTTTTGTGGGCACGGCTACTATATACAAGGCTACTTTACGGTTACTATACACACGGTTACTTTACACACGGCTGCTATGTACACAGCTCCTATGTACACGGCTACTTTACACACGGCTGCTATGTACACATTTTTTTATACATTGCTGCTATGTAAACGGCTGCTATGTACACGGCTGAGGTCATCAGACTTCAGATTTAAGAATATGCCGTTAAAATAATACACTTTTTTATTGTATATTTTTTCCATTTATTTCAGTCCTTGGCCTTTCAAAGAAAACAGACGCTGGATGTGCACAAGATCTCCAAAGTGACGCACAGTTTCAAACTTGTGTGATGGGATATAGCATGTTTATCACTAATGCAGTTGAAAAGATGGACCCTAATGACCCGAACGCCATGATGAACTTAATGTGCAGGTAACAAATTAACATTTATCGTTATATCTTATATGAACGGTATGTAATAGAAAGAGCATCGAAACCACCGCGCATATCCAGTAACGCAGGAGTGTGCAGGAGTGTGCAAATAACGTAAAAAACGCCGGATATGTGCAACGCTATTGTCAAAACGAATAACACAGTAAGTAAACGAACCAAAATATTTCATTTAAATTAAATTAACTGAAATGAATTAGCGCATATGGCTGCTAGGACATTATACTTCAACAAGCATTACATTTTTTTTTTCACTTTTGTGTTTTGTCAAACAAATATGTACATTTAACACATTTAAATCTTTCTTTTTTCATATTCTGTATACCTAAGACATCTTTCAAACTACAAGTGCCGTGTAACAATAAAAGGAAGCTAGTAAATTAAGATTTAGCTACTTTTAATGAGATAACCGCCGTTGCTTCAGTGCTTCATTCACGAATTCGGCGTTACATCGTAAAATGGTATCAATTATGTTTTATCTGCTATATTAGGTGTAATATGACACGAATAGATTGGAAAAGTCTCAGATATACCTAATATAAAAAAAATCATAAAGTAATATGAACGTTATTTTTTATATTTTTCGCTATTGTAAGATTATCAAATTTTGGTGTAAAATTGTTAAGTCTGTAAATTTTATTCTAAACAAATTGTACAATTTAGCAGTGCAAGATAGTTTATATGAATTGGACATGTCGAGTAAAAACGATTCTAGATGATTATGGATTTTCTGATATATTTGTAAATAGTTATAATTGTTTATCTTTAAAACATTTCCAAGTTGTATTTAAAACTAGAATGATTGATTGTTTTAGACAAGAATGGTTTGGAGCAGTTAGCAGAAATAGTATCCTGGATGAATACACACATTTTAAAAACATATTTTACATATGAAAAATATTTAGACATAGTACCCTATAATTTAAGGTTTTCATCACCAGGTTACGTATTTCTACTCACTCTCTTCGCATTCATACCGGAAGATTCGGGGAAAATAGAATACCTAGACATGAACCATTTTGTCAAAACTGTAACTTACATGACATAGAAGATATTTACAACTTTGTTTGTATATGACCTTGTTATCAAAATATTAGGGTAAAGTATGTCAATGATAATATCTATAAAAGACCATCTGTATTCAAGTTTTATGAATTGTTAAATAGCAAGGATAAGAAAGAATTATGTAATTTAGCAATGTTCCTAAAAGAAGCTTTAAAACATAGAAATGAAATAAATAAGGTAGCACAATAATGTTGTTGTATTTTATGGAGTCCGTTACACTATGTTTTTCAACTATTATACTAAGATGTATTGTAATATACTTTTACTCTCCTGTCTGTTCTATATAGATCAGTTTATATGAAAATGCTTCGTAATGCTTTAATCATGAGCAGAATATTTAGTTGTTAAATATGTGTTGAAGATAATGTACTAATTACAAGTCTGAATAAAGATATGTTCTGTTATTGCATTTAAAGATATCAATGTGTTATTTGCGCATTCCTGCGTTACTTGATATACAAGATGGAAACGCGAAGGTATCTGACGAATTAAATTGTACGAGTGTTTTGATGCTCTTTTTCTTTTGAATCATAGGCAAAATAAATCAAAGGTCTGCATGCTCTGTGGTATTTTCTGATCTTTCCTGTATAAGTTTATTTTTATATACTATTATTTTTCTTACGCAGCGACTGCGTTTAACAGTTTGTGATTGATACATATGTAATTTTGCATGCTTAGTGTTGCATCAAAAATCATTTTTCATTTTTTTATTACAGTCACACTTTATCCTTGCATATCGTGGCAACTTCCTTAAAAAAGACGCTTCAAAAAAATCTTGCCTCGAAAAGGATTTTAACCTTAGGCCTCTCACACCCTAAACAAGCGCGCACCTTTGCACTACAGTGAAGTAATACATATGTAGCGTGAATAAAAACAAATATATTGTAATTCTAAAATTGAGAGTTTTCATTTCGTATTTATAATCCTTATTAAATTCGAGGTATTTTGTTCACGATAAACCTGTTGTTAAACACTGATAAAATAATTTAGCGAAAATCTTCTCGCCAAAACAGTCCGACATGTATATATTGCGACGGACGCGCCGTCAGGCGCGTTCAGAGCTAAGTCATCTACACATGGGATTTCGTCTGCTACAATCGCGCAAAGTGTCCTCAACCGAATAACAGCCCATGAAATAGTACATGAATTTGATCCTTTAAAACTCACATACTTTGTCGGGATATCTTAAAATCTTCCATATTTAGCCTTTTCAATTTCAAATTAAGTTATCCAAGTTAAAATACGAACGTATTTGATTGATAAAAACGTTGTAGTCCCGTAGTATTATTGCGCAATATGCAAATTACTGCCGAAACGATTTACAGCTGTCGAAAAAATAGGACAGCAAATTATACTATAATAAAGGTGTAAGCTCTGAGTTCCAAGAAATTATTAGTAGAAAATGAATATTTCTACATTATACAAAACATTATTATTAAAAATCAAAAGTAATTGGTGACTCTAGAATAACCCGCGCATTAATAAAAGAAGAACTATTTTCGTGACTCATACCGCAGGTTTAGCTGAATATTCAGCAGTTATTAATAAATTATATACAATATAAGGGTTAGTATAAATATCTATTTTTGAAAATGCATGTAACAAGAGTTTTTTCAACACTTTTCTACCATGTAGTCTTTCGTGGTAATCTTTATTGAAGGAAGTTATAATATCAGTTCTACTTCCGATTCTTGTGGTTTGTTTACATATTTTTCTAGGTCACGACATGAGTTAACATTCGCTATTCTAAAAATAGATTCTGCTTCACCTGCAGGCGATTAGGGAGTACACATTATACATGTAATAAACCAGCGGATACTTATTTTGCTTACATGCAATACTTACAATTGTAAGAAGCAAGCAAGTTGAAAATGGAATTTAGTGTGAAATTGAAAAGGACAGCTTAAGTGGCATTTAAATTAAAATAAAAACGATGTGCTCTGGCCTCTACATCTTCACCTTGTAAATAAAAAATTCTAAAGAATACACTTTTAATTGCTGATGGTTTTAACCAAAAATATTTTTAATGAGACATATCCAATAGAAATAAAAATACAAATGACTTATATTTACTATGATATAACACGAAACAATTCTAAATAACATTCTCACATGTATAATGTATTATGTTTGAAGTTAATTTGCATGGTTTTATTTTAGAAATATTTCGTTGACAGTTTTTTTTTCTATTTACATATCATTCCTTGGAATAAATCGATAAGGACACTGATTTACAAGTTTGACCAGAGTTTTTAGGCATAAATTTCATTGTGTATAAGTAGAAAATCTGAATTATATCAGATTGGGACACATAAAATATATTGCTCTACAAATCTCGAACTTGTATGGAACAAAATTTTCTCTGTTACATCGTTTGTGTTTTTTTTTTTTTTGTTTTTTTTTTCTAAAAAAGGCCTTAATGTCTCTCCGGTTGCATGTCCGTCGCATTCAGTGCTGCAGCACTTTGATTCCATTACTCGACAGTCAGATTTATTTGTGTACTACGCTCTGGAGTATTCGGTAATCGACATAGCTAAAAATAGCATTTTCATTGATTAAGCTTTACGGAAATAGTCGAAAATTTTTCATTGGGTATAAAAGATATTCATCCGCGAAATTTGTGATTGTAACCTCATATTTCTATTGACTAATTTAAACTTTTAATGCACTGTAATTCGTTCAATGCCTACATTAAAATTATTCTTTCTTTTAAACTGCTGGTTTTTAAGCAGTTTTGAGTGAGAACTACTTTGCGTTGTTAGGTCTGTGAGGAAATTTTGTGTTAGACCGTGGATGTTAGCTATGTATTTACTGATCTTGCGATCAGAAAATACAAAAACACGTTCCCTACCGACACAATATTAAAGCCCTGGAAAAGAACCAATGTACGAGAATCTGAATATGACTTTTTTGTTGGTATCTCACTCCTTGTCTTCACAATAAGCAAACCCAAGGAAAAAAATGCCAATCAACCATTCTATCCCCGTCAGACAGCGTGGCTACGCCCCCGCGTACTTAACAGATAGCGTCTTGTTTCGGTGCTTTTTCTGTTATTAAGACAATTTTTAACAATCATTTTCTTTAATCATGTATGAACATTATGTATATTACATGTTAAAAGGGGGAGGGATATTCCGAATTTATACAAGGTAATGATATTTACTTTAAAAGACAATTTGTATTTTATAGCACTGAAGGGAAGCAGAAAATTGCATGTCTATTAACGGCCGTTGACACATGTCCGGACCTGATGACAACCGGAAATTATGCAACCATGCTTCAAAGTCTACAAACAGTGAAACAAATGGGTGGTGTCGAAGGAATGTGCAGAATTATACAAGGTGGAGTAATTATTAAATATGTTTAATATGTAAGAAATTATAAAATAGCCTGTTAAAAAATTTATATACATGTATTAATTTAAAGCATTATATCATGTAACATAGAGCTACATTGTGTTATGCCATGAAAGATATAATGTTGGAAATGATTTATGTCCGAGAGAAATATCGTCAACTAAACACTTTTATACTACGTAAGATTCCAAGAATTTGATTCATTAAAATTAAAGAGTAAGAGATCAATACACAAGAAGGGTGTAATCGGCCTGCAAAGTGAATAATGCTCACGATGACCGATTATCGCCTTCTGGCCCATCTATATGACGTGTATTAATGTCTTAAATACACTTGATAGATCTAGAATATATATATATATATATATATTTCTGTCTTTGAAATTCCTGTTTCTGTACACTAGATTTACAGTAACTTCTACAGAGTTGTTTCCTTTTCATGGTTACAAAGTAGAGTGAAGTTTGTAATTCAAAATTTGCATGTCTTCCTCTCGAAACAGAAAGGTTTTTCTTTTCAGAATAAAAGTACGGATAAATGATTCACATCCCCTGGTGGACTAACAAACCACTAGCTAGTAGGTATTTGGTTATTCGAATATCCAACTACCAACAACCTACCAAATAGACGGTCATTTTGTCAACTTTGAAGTTTTTTTTTCAGGTCCTTGTGCAGCTATTCAAGAGTGTGTGACCGCACAAAGCTTAAAATTACAGGAAGGACTTGCAACACCATCAAACCCCCCTACACCATTTAGTCTATTCCAATCATATGCCGGTTATATTTGCGGGTAAGAAAAATATTCACTGTAAATTATAGACATGTATAAGCAGGTAATGTGCGCGTATCACCAAACAAAAAGAGATAGAATTATGTATTAGTCGACATATTTTATGACAAGATCGGTCACTTTTAGTAATATGTAATCGTCTTGTAATATATAAAGATAAAGAAAATGGGAATTTCAAAGTTATTACAAAATCCGTTGAAATATTTAAAATTACTTTGGAGTATAGAGAAATCATAGTGAACAATTTTCAGCATTGATCAAAGTTTCTTATCATGAAACATTTCGTTTGTTTCGTTTATAAATGTATTTCATATAATTTACAGAAGAAAAAAACAGGTTTGGTCCAAACCTACATCCACCAGACACTACCTACTCATTAAGTCATCAAAACACATTTAACTTCCCGGACACACCGGTCTTTCCATTACATACAAATTTAACTTCACGGACATAGTCGTCTTTTTATCACAGAAATTTAACTTCCCGGACATGTTGGTTATTCTATCACATAACAAAATAATCATTACGCACATAACAAAATTAGCTTCCTGGACATATTTGTCATTCTATCACATAACAAACTTAACTTCAAAGGTAAAAAAATCACATGTAGTTCTATTTCACGGTCACATAAATTAAACAATCACATAACAATTTTGTTTCCCGGAAGCAAAGGTCAGACAATCACATCGCTTAATCAATATGTCAAATAATGACATAACAAATTCAATTGCATGATGACATAGGTGAAACAATCACATATTAAACTAAACCACCAAGAAAAAAAAAACATTTTTATAATTTACCTTATTTACGAAAATCACGTTAATTTTCTTGTCTCTTACGTGAAATAAAATATTTATTTTTATGATTATTTACAGACCCCTGAAGAATATTTTCGAATGTTTGAAGAACGCAGATGAACAATGTTCTATTTACGAGGCTGAAGTTAGGGGCATGTTGGAGAAGGCAGGAGAGCAGCTGTCATCTGAATCAACATGGCCAACATACGACCAGACGAAGATGTTTGCCTTACAAGAATGTCCAATGTTACCTACAGGTAGCGCTTTTAAATTTATACATAATTTAATGTTCAAATAATTTTCAAATCAAGTTAATTTGAAATTTACAACACTATCGAAAATCTTGAAAAAATGATGTTAAGTTAATGATAACGAAGTCTCAATGACTTTTTACTCACATTGTCTTGATCATTAAAATTATAATATTACCTTTATCATTACATTGACATTTCTGTTGATGACATTTACAAGCATTTCACTTTTTTGTTTAGATTTCTCAACTAACAAGTGCGTCATGGATAATCTGAAGACGGACAATTTTGTCATGTGTTTTCAAAATGTATCAATGACCTATCCTACACATAACAACAAAGTCAGCTGCGAGTAAGTTCACTATTTAAATTTTATATCTATATAATTATACTAAAATCATGTTAACATCATAAATATAGGTGTTCAAATTCAGCACTTATGATAGTGATGCACATTTCAGCACTTATGTTAGTGACGCACCTTTCAGCACTTATGATAGTGGCACACATTGCAGCATTTATGTTAGTGTCGCACATTTCAGCACTTATGATAGTGACACACATTTCAGCACTTATGAAAGTGTTGCACATTGCAGCACTTATGATAGTGATGCACATTTCAGCACTTATGTTAGTGACGCCCCTTTCAGCACCCATGATAGTGATGCAAATTGCAGCACTTATGATAGTGATGCACATTTCAGCACTTATGTTAGTGACGCACCTTTCAGCACCCATGATAGTGATGCGCATTGCAGCACTTATGAAAGTGATGCACATTGCAGCACTTATGAAAGTGATGCACATTGCAGCACTTATGATAGTGATGCACATTGCAGCACTTATGATAGTGATGCATATTTCAGCACTTATGATAGTGTCGCACATTTCAGCACTTATGATAGTGACGCACATTTCAGCACTTATGATAGTGACGCACATTTCAGCACTTATGATAGTGACGCATATTTCAGCACTTATGATAGTGACGCACATTTCAGCACTTATGATAGTGACGCACATTTCAGCACTTATGATAGTGACGCACATTTCAGCACTTATGATAGTGATGCACATTTCAGCACTTATGATAGTGACACACATTTCAGCACTTATGATAGTGTGCACATTTCAGCACTTATGATAGTGTGGCATATTTCAGCACTTATGATAGTGATGCATATTTCAGCACTTATATAGTGTAGCACATTTCAGCACTTATGATAGTGTCGCACATTTCAACACTTATAATAGTGTCGCACATTTCAGCACTTATGATAGTGTTGCACATTTCAGCACTTATGATAGTGTCGCACATTTCAGCACTGATGATAGTGTGGCATATTTAAGCACTTACGATAGTGTCGCACCTTTCAGCACTTATGATAGTGTCGCACATTTCAGCACTTATGATAGTGTGGCACATTTCAGCACTTATGATAGTGTCGCACATTTCAGCACTTATGGTAGTATGTCATATTGCAGCACTTATGATAGTGTCGCACATTTCAGCACTTATATAGTGTGGCATATTTCAACACATATGTTAGTGACACACATTTCAGCACTTATGATAGTGTCGCACATTTCAGCACTTATGATAGTGTGGCATATTTCAGCACTTATGATAGTGAGGCACATTTCAGCACTTATGATAGTGTGGCACATGTCAGCACTTATGATAGATGAGGCGATATTTCAGCACTTAATTGATAGTGTCGCACATTTCAGCACCTTATGGGTTAGTGAACACACATTTCAGCACTTATGATAGTGACACACAATTTCAGCACTTATGATAGTAAGGCACATTTGCAGCACTTATGAATTGTGTCGCATATTTCAAGCACTTATGATAATGTCGCATATTTTCAGCACTTATGATAGTGTTGCAAAATTTCAGCACTTATGAAAGTGATGCATATTTCAGCACTTATGATAGTGTGGCATATTGCAGCACTTATGATAGTGTGGCATCTTTCAGCACTTATGATAGTGTTGCATATTGTAGCAATTATGATAGTGAGGCACATTTCAGCACTGATTTGATAGTGTCGCGCATTTCATCACTTATGATAGTGTCGCACATTTCGGCACGTATGACTAGTGTCGCACCTTTCAGCACTTATGATAGTGTTGCAAAATTTTTCAAAACTTATGATAGTGTGGCATATTTCAGCACTTCTGATAGTGTCGCACCTTTCAGCACTTATGATAGTGTCGCACATTTCATGACTTATGAATAAAGTGGCATACTTCAAGCACTTATGATAGTGTCGCATATTTCAGCACTTATGGTAGTTATGGCATATTGAAGCACTTATGATAGTGTCGCCACATTTTTAGCACTTGATATTAGTGTGGCATCTTTCAGAACACTTATGATAGTGCTTACATATTGTAGCAATTATGATAGTGAGGCACATTTCAGCACTGATGATAGTGTCGCGCATTTCATCACTTATGATAGTGTCGCACATTTCGGCACGTATGACAGTGTCGCACCTTTCAGCACTTATGATAGTGTTGCAAATTTCAAAACTTATGATAGTGTGGCATATTTCAGCACTTCTGATAGTGTCGCACATTTCAGCACTGATGATAGTGTCGCACATTTCAGCACTTATGATAAAGTGGCATACTTCAGCACTTATGATAGTGTCGCATATTTCAGCACTTATGGTAGTATGGCATATTTGAAGCACTTATGATAGTGTCGCGAGCATTTCAGCACTTATGATATTTTGGCATATTTCAGCACTTATATAGTGAGGCACATTTCAGCACTTATGATAGTGTGGCATATTTCAGCACTTATGATAGTGTTGCACATTTCAGCACTTATGATATTTTGGATATTTCCATTATATGTGGGCACTTTTCGCATTATGATTTTGGGGGCATTTTTCAGCACTTATGATATTTTTACCATTTCAGCACTTATATTTTTTGGGGCATGTTTCGCATTATATAGTGAAGCACATTTCAGCACTTATGATAGTGTGGCATATTTCATCACTTATGATAGTGAGGCCTATTTCAGCACTTATATAGTGAGGCATATTTCAGCACTTATGATAGTGTGGCATATTTCAGCACTTATATAGTGAGGCACATTTCAGCATTTATATAGTGAGGCATATTTCAGCACTTATGATAGTGAGGCATATGTCAGCACTTATATAGTGAGGCATTTTTAAGCACTTATTATAATGTCGCACCTTTCAGCACTTATGATATTGAGGCATATTTCAGCACTGATGATAGTGTCGCAACATTTTCAGCACTTTATGATAGTGTGGCATATTTAAGCATTTACGGATATAGTGCTGTCGCACCCTTTCAGCACTTATGATAGTGTCGCACATTTCAGCACTTATGATAGTGTGGCATATTTGCACT
>NW_026866912.1:0-53781 GCF_026571515.1 Ruditapes philippinarum | reverse complement strand
TAGAGGTTTTAGAAAAAGTAAGAATGTGTTAATATTGAAGTCACTTTTAATTTTACTTTTGAAAATGTGTATGCTTATTTGATGTATCTTTTGATTATTCAGTAAAATGAAATGGTTTCAAGTAGAATAGAATTATTTTAATTATAATAGTTCAAACCTATACAAAGTCACAATACTAACTTTCAGTCAGTTGCTCGGTCCTGTATGAAAAATAATGCACGGAGGGGCACAATACGTCTTCCTCCGCTAGTAATAGTAGGAAGTCGCTATATGACATATACTTTGTTGTTAACAAAAACACATTCTTATTACTCATAAGGCGTTAATATAGTGCCTGCTGAACTATATTGATATGGAAGAAATAAAATAAGTCATGCCCTTAATTTTAAACAGTGACAGGGTATGTACAACCTTGAATAAAGACAATTTACATGGCAAATTTAAAATGGAAAAAGTAAACATTTTAGGAATTTAATTCTAGAGTCAGAGAAATTTTAGTGAAACATTTATTTGTTAATTATATTTCTTTCACGTTTTTTTGATCGATAAGTGAAATAAAATGATTGATTATTTCAGACCTACAAATGTTATCCTGTAATGGTATACAATTTGCAATATTTCAAAATTTGTGATATTATCGCATGTTTTATTTATTATTTCAGATATCCGGTGTGTATCATCATCATATTTAAACTGCAAATTTATTTAATTGGTCGATACTTCATCCAGCCAAAAATAAATGTTGAGGACAAATATAGACCCCTAGCTGTAGATAACAGGTGAATAATTTTTTATCTAAAAAAAAAAATAAACAACTTGTCTTAACTGACTTACTATTTAGAATTTAGCTTCTTTCTATTTCAGAAAAGAATTTATGGATAAAACGAAAATGCATATAAAATCAAAACAAAAATGCATATAAAATCTTGTCGATCGATTTTCGGCTTTCAAACTAAATGTTTCATAAAACAAATAAAGAATTTAATAGAAATTTTACAGAACAGAACATATTTTACTATTCAATATGAATTGAACATAACAATTCCTCGTCATTACACACATATACAGCATATAATAAACACAGCGAGAGTGAAAATACATACATACAAATTTAACGTTTGGTATAACCAGTCCAATTGACTAGATCTATTTTGTTCGAACGAGTTATGTAGTGATTATTTTGCTTATTTTTTATAAATGCTATTTTTCTGTTTAGGAATGCTTACGACGTTGTCAACTTTTTCGCTATTTTCCTTAACGCTAGCATCGGACTCTTTACTTTCCTCAAGCGTATTTTACTTGGTGCATTTTTGGGTGTATTTATGATACCAAGAATGGACCGAAGTTTGCTAATGCGAGGTTATGAAGCCATGGATAAATGTACGTATATTTCATTCTTTAAAGGCGCATTTATTATGTCTCAGAAATCATTATTTTTTTTATTCTTTGGAAATGTCAGACATTATGTTTAATTATTTAAATTGTGTTTGAATAATAGATTAAGAGGTTGTATGATGTTTAACAACTGGATAAAATAGCTCTGAATGTGCAGTAATGGCTCATAAAGGTAGCAAAATGTAAACAAAGTTGTATTTTGTTATATAGTTGCAGAAACTATACCATATATACGGCAAATGATTATTACTTTGAAAACTGTAACAAGATACCATAAATTAAAAGTTTTGAGAAATAAAATTGGTAGCATTTCCAACGCATAATGGGCCTTAAATGACTGCCCGTAATATTTTTCTATCAGGTTTAAAATTCAATAATTAATGATATGTCAAAGCTATAAATTAAAGGCGTCAGTTGCTGAGTGGTAAAAGTCGTTGAATTCGAACCACTACTTTCCCCTCACTGCTTTGACTTTGAATCCAACGTCGATGGTCATACTCAATTGACCGCAACTGCCTTAAAAAACATGGAGACCGTACCTAATGGTCTTCCGCCACCAGTTACGTTGAAAAGTTGCGTGAAGGCGTGAAGTGGCGTTGCGACTTAAAAACTGATAAAAACACATTTTCTCCTATTTTCAAGCGATGATTAGTTGGCAGGTGATAATTTGTATCTTTATGCCACATTTATGTTTCATTCTTCCACAAACTTACAAACAGAAAATGACGGATACACGGACGTTATTACGTATTCATCAAACAAGGAATATTTAATTTCAGGCTATGTAAACTATATTGGGATGATAATGGTCGACGTGGCCCACAATCATCCTGTAATGCGCGTGTTTTGTTACCTTCTGAAAAATGCTGTGGAAAATAGAAGAGATGTGAAACCTTTGAGATCTGCTGCAGAGAACGCTATATATTGCAATTTAACTATCCCAGATCACATTCCATCTGAAACAGGTATGATGTTAGAAATAAATGCTAGAAACGCTGTTTTTCTTGTCGTTTTTGTTTTGGTGTTGATCTAATAGTTTTGTAACAGGAGCCAGGACTGTTTGGCTTAAATACCCAGGTTCGATCTATATTTTATAGTGTGTGTTTATTTTGGAAAGAGACAACTAAATGTAATAACTTTACACTCACAATTTTATTATAAGCAGACAAGCTGTATGAAATATATTACTGAATATAATACCATATTTTATATAATTCTGAAATAAACTCTGAATATAATTTGTAAGAATTAAATAAATGTTTCTCTAAGAGCCAAAAATGGAACCTAAAATCTAAATTAAAAAGAGAAATAGAAAAATTTAGAGAGAGAAAGATGGTTCAGTTCTAAGGCCTATGAAATAGGTAACACTTTACCTTCAGCTCGGCGACCAAAGCACTGAACGCTGGGCATAGGCTGGGAGCCTATTTATGCCAGGGATTTCCCGCCAAAAATTGAGGGACGTTACCAAAATAAACATAAAATCAAGTACTGTCATTAGACTGCATATATAAAACTATAGTGAAACTAATTGTACACATAGTTCATGTTATTATTTAACAACCCTCTGGAAGGAAAAACAAGAAGCATGAAAATCTCATGCTGCAAGTACAAGTACGCTATACTATAACTTAAAGGTGTATAACCATACACTGATAATGTAAGGAAACTGCCTAAAAAGAATGATTTCAGGTCCTTATAAACATGTAGTTTAAGGATAAATACTCTATAAAATTGGAATATATGAAAAGCCAGGGTTATAACTGCGTTACTGAAACGTATTAAAGAAGTTAACTTATACATACATGTATAAACATCTAATGTACTTCATATAAAATCAAGGTGTATACCTTTAATAAACCCTCACTAGGTGTACTGAAGAAAAGTAGTTCAAAATAGGCCATACCAACATAATTATATGGTTATATAGATAGTATGAAATGAACAATATACTATAGAAAATATCGCTCCTGCTACACTCCCCCCATCTTAAGATCTAAATTGATTAATTTAGTCAATAATAAATTTGAAAATAAGCAGGAAGATATTTTCATTGTAACAGAAGAAATGTCCTTATTAACAAAACGCAAAGTGAAAACTCTCACTGATCAAAATCTAACAAATGTAACCGTTAAAATTGAAAGTCCTGAATAAATGAAGTAGAAGTACACTTAGAATAAATTCTGCGTTTCACTATGATAAATTAAACACTGTATTTAAAGAATGTCATAAAGCACTGTTGATCTTCTTGTCTTCGGACATCTGCATTGAAAGTAGAATAAGGACACATTTGGATCCACATCATACCCATTTTAAGGTCTTATGCCTGGTTTGACCTTAAATGGACCTACTCCAGTATAGGCGACTTATCCGCGGCCCCCAGTTGGGTTTGGCGGACCTAGCAGCACGTCGGCTGACCAGGCGAATAAAAAAACATTATTGTTGAATACGGTGCCACTTAGGTTTTCGATGAATGAACAACTGCCCTTGTTCAACCATGGCAACCTCATCCCGGCAGACAACTTGTTTACCAGTTTGGGTGTTTACCAGCCTAGCCTCTGCCTCCGCTGCTATACGCTTCCGCTTCCTTTGCTGCTGGGCGCGTATGTCTGGTTTAAACGGAAGGACATTACCTGGACTGATGTATGCCTGGTTGAGTTCCAGACTCGGCGAGAGACTGGAACTCATCTTGTGGCTTGTCTTTTGATGATGAGAAATGTTCGTTTTTCTTGCCGAAGTTTTACTACAGTTTGGGCACCTCCACAATTCAATAAACTCTTCGTGCTTATGCCCCCAGTGTCTCATAAAGGTGCTGTGGCTAGCATACATATGGTCCCCACATAGTGTTATGGGACATGGGGTCGGGTGACCAGGCCACAATGGCCTTCCATCAGATTTCGCGTCTTCCACTCCTGCAAACACCTCGCCACTACCTTCTGCCACCACCTCGCCACTTCCTTCTGCCAACACCTCACCACCACCACCTTCCGCCAACACTTCACCTCCACCTTCTGCCAACACTTCACCTCCACCTTCTGCCAACACTGCACTTCCACCTTCTGCCAACACTTCACCTCCACCTTCTGCCAACACTACCTCCTGCCACACTCACACCTTCTATCTCATCACCAACATCATCTATATAATCAAGAACATCTTCCACGTACCCTTTAAAACATATTGAACATATTTATAAACAAAACTAGTGTATTTTGTGCCTTTTTTTTTTTTTTTTTTTTTGAAAAATACTTATGCAAATTAAATCGCACAGAAACCCGAAAGAAATGAAGTTCTACCAAAGTGTCTCAGTCTGGTTAAGACAGATTTTCTGAGATAAACCCCATTGTAGTACTAAATCATTATAGTCTAGGCTCAAATAATGAAGTCAGATCATGCAACTGACAGAAGAAGAACTGTAGCGCTATAATTCTAAATATGTTTACAGGTGATCTTCTTCATTTTGATTGTTTAACCGCACGCTGATAGAAAAATCAATTCATTCAGAACTAGAACTGCCACTATGATGGCGTGAATACCCCCGCATACCACTTTGTCAGAATCAACAGTGGCCATTTAGAGCTCAAGGACAACCTCCCTGCCAAATCTGAGGTTACTAAGCCAGTGCATTGCTAAGTTATGTATTCTACATGCTTCAAATGTGAAAATGTCAAAATCAATACATTGCGGACAGGACATTCTTTAGCAATTGAGAAGAAAAGCTTTTTTTTGTCAAGGTCCCTGTGACCTTGACCTTTCACCCAGTGACCTCAAAATCAATAGGGGTCACCTTATAGTCATGATCAACATCCATGCCAAATATGAAGACTGTGGGTTAAAGGAATCTTAAGTTAATGGGTGGACAAACTTTTTGAAGTCAAAGTCCCTATGACCTTGACCTTTGATCCAGTGACCTCAAAATCAAAAGGGGTCATCTACTAATCATGACTAACCTCCATTCCAAATATGAAGACTGTGGGTCATAGGAATCTTAAGTTATTGGGCGGACAAGCTTTTTGAAGTCAAGGCCCCTGTGACCTTGACCTTTGACCTAGTGACCTCAAAATCAATAGGGGTCATCTACTAATCATGACTAACCTCCATGCCAAATATGAAGACTAAGGGTCAAAGGAATCTTAAGTTATTGGGCGGACAAGCTTTTTGAAGTCAAGGCCCCTGTGACCTTGACCTTTGACCTGGTGACCTCAAAATCAATAGGGGTCATCTACTAATCATGACTAACCTCCATGCCAAATATGACGACTGTAGGTCAAAGGAATCTTAAGTTATTGGGCGGACAAGCTTTTTGAAGTCAAGGCCCCTGTGACCTTGACCTTTGACCTAGTGACCTCAAAATCAATAGGGGTCATCTACTAATCATGACTAACCTCCATGCCAAATATGACGACTGTAGGTCAAAGGAATCTTAAGTTATTGGGCGGACAAGCTTTTTGAAGTCAAGGCCCCTGTGACCTTGACCTTTGACCTAGTGACCTCAAAATCAATAGGGGTCATCTACTAATCATGACTAACCTCCATGCCAAATATGACGACTGTAGGTCAAAGGAATCTTAAGTTATTGGGCGGACAAGCTTTTTGAAGTCAAGGCCCCTGTGACCTTGACCTTTGACCTAGTGACCTCAAAATCAATAGGGGTCATCTACTAATCATGACTAACCTCCATGCCAAATATGAAGACTAAGGGTCAAAGGAATCTTAAGTTATTGGGCGGACAAGCTTTTTGAAGGCAAGGCCCCTGTGACCTTGACCTTTGACCTAGTGACCTCAAAATCAATAGGGGTCATCTACTAATCATGACTAACCTCCATGCCAAATATGACCACTGTAGGTCAAAGGAATCTTAATTTATTGGGCGGACAAGCTTTTTGAAGTCAAGGCCCCTGTGACCTTGACCTTTGACCTAGTGACCTCAAAATCAATAGGGGTCATCTACTAATCATGACTAACCTCCATGCCAAATATGAAGACTAAGGGTCAAAGGAATCTTAAGTTATTGGGCGGACAAGAAAAAACCGACGGACGGCCGGACGGCCGGACAGCCGGACGGACGGACGGACGGACGGACAAGCTGATTCCAGTATACCCCCCTTACAACTTTGTTGTGCGGGGGTATAAATACTATTCTATTCAATTTACATTAGTACACATACAGCAAACCTATTGATATATTTGTAAAAATTAGTCAATTAATATAGACCAATAAAATAACTTTGTCAAACTGGACCAATTAAAGACCCGAACCATTTTTCTCTCATAACAAATATCAATTTTCAATTAGCTTTTCAAAAAAAATTTGAGTTTATTTTATTTCAAACAAGAATCCCTCATATGTACAATTTTAAGATATCTCTATACCTTTATATCTATATGTATACAAGCATAATTTATACTTTTCAATAATAGAAATATTTATCATGGCTAACGCCAACTGAATATACATATAATATCAAGACATTACATTTTGTCATGATTAACAATACATATTATTCCAAAGAATACACATAATAAGTAATTTAGTACTGTATGATAATACAAAATACAAACATAATGCCATATAAAGCAATATACGTAATCTGTATAAGACATGGCTATGACAAAACAATAACATTGTCATTTTGATACTTGACATTATAAATACACAAACGTATATCCTACATGTAGATAAATATTATCCACACACATTTACATGGAAACCTTATTTTGTGACAGCATACATGGGACAAGAAAATATAAAGATTTCATAGATTGTTCATGTATATGTACATTGCAATACATGATTAGTGGAAATCTAAATCTATTATCAGGGATGATAAGATAACTTAGGCACTATTATCATCTCTAACATCGCACAAGATACATTTAGTTGATGCATCTGTGGTAAATTATTTACAAGTAAAAAGTCTTGGTATCTGTCTGGGTTTATTTAAGACGGTGAAAATATAATTTTAGGCTTCATCCGCCTTCCGGCTCTAGATACATATGGCGTGACCTCTGTTTGCTGGTCATCATCTGGTGTAGTGCTATTAGCCACTTCTTCGTTTTCATCATCGGGATAATTTGGATGGTGTACATTTAGTATTTCAGACTCGCTGTCACTAGAATCAGTATATGTTCTAGTTCCCTGATAAGGTTTTAAGTGATCTATATGAACAGTAACCCGTTTCTTTGTCTCAACATGTTCAATAGTGTAAGTCACATCAGTGATTCTCTTAATTACAGTATATGGACCTGTCCACCCTAGCCCAAGTTTTGTATTAGCTATTGGGGGATACCAACGCCAAACTAAATTGTGCTCAGTAAATTGTCTGGATTTTAAGCCTTTTTCATAGGCTTTCTTTTGTCTAGACGCTGCTACTTTAAGATTATGAAAAGCGGTATCAAAGGATATCTCTAGTGATTGTCTCATCCATTCTACATATTGACTAGGGCAAAGTTTGTCCTTTGTGTCAGGGCAATCACCAAACATAACATCAATTGGGTAAGTAATTTCTCTACCTAGCATTAGTTTGTTCGGGCTGAATTTAGTACTTTCATGACAGGTGGAACGAAAAGCCATCATGACAAAAGGAAGATGGTCATCCCAATCATTTTGATTTTCATTGACAAAAATAGACAACATCTGAAGTAACGTGCGATTCAGACGTTCAATCATACCATCTGATTTAGGATTGTAAGGGGTTGTCCTAGTTTTATCGATATCAAGTAATTTACACATGTGCTTGAATAAATGAGATTCAAACTCACGGCCCTGATCTGTGTGAATATAGGAGGGGACCCCGAACCTGCATATGAATTCATTTACCAGTTTATCTGCTACAGTTAAAGTGTGTAGTACAATCTGGGCAATCAGTCCTTTTACAAGGCCCTTTACGTCTTGGTAAACGGGACAAAGCATCGGCATTTCCATGAAGACTTCCTTTACGATGCTCTAATCGGAAGTCATATGTTTCCAGAATGGCTAACCATCTGGCTAACATTCCCTCAGGATCTTTAAAATTTCTTAACCATTTTAGAGAAGAGTGATCTGACCGAACAAGGAAATGTCGACCCCAGAGATAATGCCTAAAATGCCTTACAAATGTAACGACAGCCAAAAGTTCAATGAAGGTAGTACAGTACCTTTGTTGTGCCTTATTAAGGGACTTACTGGCGTAGGCAATTACCTTTTCTTCGCCATTTTGTCTTTGTGATAAGACGGCTCCTATTCCCATGTTACATCCATCTGTATCGAGAATAAATTCACCTTCTTGTTCCGGATAAGCCAGAATAGGTGATGTTACCAAAAGATGTTTGAGCCATTCAAAACTAAATTGGCAGTTCTCATCCCAAACAAATTTTCTGTTCTTTTGTGTCAACTGTGTTAATGGAAATGCAATGACAGAGAATTCTTTGATGTATCTTCTGTAGTAGTTCAGTAAACCAAGGAAACTACGCAACTCTTTCTTATTTTCAGGTATTGGCCATTCTTGAACAATTTGTATCTTTTTAACCGAGCAACTTACTCCATTTTCAGATACCACATGACCTAAATAATCTATCTGTTTCTTAAAAAGATGGCACTTCTTTGGTTTCAAAGTTAATTTTGCAATACGGAAACGTTCAAACACTTCACGTAAATTTTGAAGAACAATTTCAAAGGTTTTGCCAAAAACTATAACATCATCTAAGTAACAAAGACATTTTTTCCATTGCATCTGACTCAATACCTTTTCTATC
The DNA here is from genome assembly GCF_026571515.1 of Ruditapes philippinarum. Classification (NCBI taxonomy): domain Eukaryota; kingdom Metazoa; phylum Mollusca; class Bivalvia; order Venerida; family Veneridae; genus Ruditapes; species Ruditapes philippinarum. The sequence goes on along the minus strand of NW_026866912.1, from coordinate 44,655 downwards.
AACCGCTCAAAAGTTGCTGGAGCGTTGCAAAGCCCAAACGGCATGACTCTGAATTGATGCAACCCCATGTGTGTGTTGAAAGCAGTGAGATGCTTGTCTTTCTTTGACATTGGAATTTGCCAATACCCGCTAGCAAGATCTAAAGTACAGAAAAACCGGGACCCAGTGAGAGCATCCAAGGATTCTCCAATTTTAGGGAGGGGATAGGCATCTTTTCTAGAAACTGAGTTTAATTTTCTGTAGTCGACACAGAAACGTATAGACCCGTCAGACTTTGTTATCAATACCACTGGGGCAGACCAACTACTATTACTAGGTTCAATGATTCCTTGATCAAGCATCTTATTGACTTCAGTTTCAACTATCACTTTCTGAGACAATGGCAACCTTCTTGGAGGTATTTTAATAGGTTTACTATCACCCACATCTATTTCATGTTCAACAAGAGGTGTCTGACTAATCTTCCCAGAATCGTCGGTAAAGATATCTTGATATTCTTTTAACAAATTTGAAACATTCCCAAGTTGTTCGTTAGTCAAGTTCTCAGAAGCTTCATCAAGTAATGGTTTTAGATTATCAGGCAATTCTACCTTTTCAAATCCACTACCATTAGCTGAATCAAAATATTGAACACTTTTAATCTGACATAAAGTTCCTACTGACGTGTCCTTTTTGAGTTTAATGTTTTGATCAGTGATGTTAATGAGGGAGATAGGAACACCCAAACTTTCAGATCTAACAAGAGTTTTACACATTAGAAGGCCTTTCTTATTAATGACTTTATAGGGCTCTACAAGTCCTTCATGACAGTTAATGTGACCATCTATATAACCATTAACAACAACTTCTGTATCAGGTGGAACAACAGTATTTGTGCTAACCTTAATTCGAGCAACCCCATTGGACTCTTTTCTCATCAACTTAATCTTATGTTTCCCAATCTGCATGAGACCCTTTCCAAACTTTACATTGACATCAAACTGGTCGAGAAAGTCATTTCCAATGATTGCATTTATATCATCCAGTTGTGCAACTATAAAGTCAAATTCAAAAGGTTCATTGTCAATCTCAAAACAGAGATGTATTGTACCTTCAATCTTAACATCGGTACCATTGGCTGCAGTAAGGAGGGCTGAACACTGTTTAAGATCGGCGTTAGAGAGACCAAGTTTCTGAAATGTTGGTATAGAAATGATTGAGGCTGCTGAGCCTGAATCAACTAGTGCTTGAAAGTAACAATCATTATACAGAAGCTTAGCATAGAGACATGATCTTTGTTGTATAGGACAAAGTGTGATGTTGTGATAATGCCCATTTTCTAAATTAGTTTCTGAGTTGGCTGTACTTTCGGGCGCAAGAACAGCCTGACCTAGTTTCCCGAACTAGATTTAGGACAGTTCATGGCAATGTGACCTTTTTCGTGACAATTGTAACATTCAACATTGTGAAGTTTTGCTCTATCCTTACTATCAGTTCTTTCTCTACTCTTGCTCCTACTATTACTCCGGCTTATAGAGTGAGTGAGGCGTTCAATTAATTTGGCCAGATCATTTAATGAAACGGAGTCTGCTCTACTTTTGTGAGTTTGGGATGACTGACTTGTAGGCTCTGAGACTGCATTAATTTGACTGTCTTCCTCAAAACGAGGTTTTCTTAAGATACCCTGTGAACCTTCAAATGTTTCGAACTCAACAGCTAAAGCAATAGCACTATCTATTGTAGTAGGGTGTCGATATTGCACATGGCTACGGACTTCAGGGCGAAAAAGGCCATTTATAAATTGGTCTATGACGTAAATCTCTCTAGCCTCTAAACTAACACCCGGAAATGCTTGTGAACACAGTCTTTGCAATGCGTAACCAAAATCAGAGGCATTCTCATGCCTTTTCTGTTTCCTAATTCGGAACTCACAACGAAAAGCTGTTTCGCGTTCTATTGGATTGAACCTACGGCCTATAAGATCTTTGACTGCCACATAATCAGTAAGACTTTCAGATTTTATCTCACTTAACAGCTTTTGAGCGGGACCTCGCAGTGACATTATCAATTGCTGCGCCCTCTCTTTGTCGTCCCATTCATTCCAGTTAGCTACGTTTTCGAAATGTATCAGATAATCACGCCAATCTGTGTTTTTCCCATCAAATTTGTCAGGTTCTTTGTGTTTATGTTTGTGTTTTGATGGAATACTGGTATGTTCTTGTAAAGTCTGTGATTTAAGGTTTTGCCGAAAACCTTTGTTGCATATTGGCTCCTCTGTGGTTAAGATCAGATTGTGACTCATAGCAGGACTGAGTTTGATCACTCAATGTAGGATCCAGTGTGGCAGTACAAGTATCTGTATTTCGGGTACTTTGTTTTTTACGTTGTAAAGTACTGGGAATATCTTCTTGTGGCACCTCCTGTATTTGGTTTCTAATGTTTGAATATTGTGTTGGTACCCCGTAAGAGGTTGTCTCTGCTTGTTTTGATCTGAAAGCTAAACTGCCTGGTTGATCAATACGAGTTGGCTCTACAAATTGTGTTTCTGCGTGAGGTTCTATGTATGGCGTATATGCTGGTTCGTTGCTTTTATTTAGAACCGCACTTGACTGACCTGGAGGCCTACCCTGTATCTGATGTGCATAAACATTTGGTTGTGTAATACCCATGTTACCCATTCCCTGTTGTTCAGAGGTATAGCCAGTGTATGGTAATGAGTGTCTAAAATTAGGTGGAAATGCACCTTTGAAAACACCCTGTAAAGAAGTGTCTTGATGTGTGACTATAGATTCATCATGATTAACACTAGAGTTAATATAAGTATTAGGGTTATATACAACTTCTTGTTGCTGTGGTTTACCCATATGTGGTAAGGAATCTAAAGGAACACCATGTGTTTTATCGGGATTGGGTACAGAATCTAAGGGAACACCCTGTACATTACTTTCAGAGTGATTGCTGTTTTGAAAACTATGTGTTTTAGTAGCAGACTTTTCAAGTCCATGAACAATTGGCTGCATTGGGTCAGAACGATTAGGTGGAAATACACCTTTGCACACACCCTGTATAGATGTATCATGACATTCATTTACTGGGGAAGTAATCCATCCACTGGAAATATCACATGTTTCCGTGGAGTGCATATCATTGAGTGAGTTTGAACTATATATGTTTTGTTTTGCATTTTTGGAAACACCCTGTATAGGAAATTTAACTCTATCTGTATGTGTATTCAAGGACAGATTGCAATGAATGCAAGGACAGCGTCTATCATGTGAAACATGAGGTTGTGTCTGCTCATATGAACCATGAGGACTGTTTTGTGTTAGCATATGTTTGGACATATCCGTATACTGTGGTGACTTATAGTTCTGTGAGGGATTGGAATATGTATACAAGTTCTGTGCAGTCTTGTCTTGATAGTGTGACTGCGATGACACTGCATGAGGTTCAAAATACCGAACCTTTTGTGCTGAGTTCATATTGTTAGAATACTGTTCTGTGTGCATGGAGCCGTGACTCCTTTGTTTTAGATATTCCTCATAACCTAGACTCATAATTTTATCAGGTGTGTTTGGTGATATATCATTTAGACTTGTGTTGATTCCAACAGACCTGTATTTTGAGATGTAATCTGGGTCAGATATTTGTACATCACCCTGTACATTTTGCATGACTGATGGTCGTGGTGTTATAACACTGCTTGTGGTAAAAACAGTATTAGACAGTGTGTATGATGACGGGACACTATGCCTATGATGTGGTACCATATCTAAAGTACTAACGTCAATCAAAAGTGAAGGTAAACTTTCGCTATCACCCTGTACGTTTACCGTACTATTTTCATGTCTAAATGCAGAATCAGTTTGCAAACTATCGTTAACTAATTTTGAATTCAATGCACTTCTCTTGGTAGGGACTGTATCAACTTTTGTTTCACCCTGTACCTTTGAGAATCGATTCCTCGAAAATTGTACATGTTCAGAATGCACTGGTGTGTCAGACATTTCAGAATGAGAGAAAAAGGGCGGACTTTGTTTTATCAAAATTTCAGGATCTTTTGTGTCACCCTGTAGCCTATGTGTCATGTAACTAGATGAAACAGTATGGTCATAACATGACATAGGATATGTTGTATCTGTTTGTGTTGTCAATATTTGGTTCAACTCTAAGGTGGAATTGTCTACTCTGCCTTGTGTATTTTCAATTGTGTTTGTTTTATGATGCGGTGCACGGCTGGTATTTTGTTTAGTACTCGACGGCGACCACCAACGGTCCCACCAACTACCGTTATTTGACATTGTTTGCGTGTAAGTTCCAATGAATTTACACAAAAGCGCACATGTATTTATATATATGTTTATATAATACACAAAAAGTACTGTTCTACATAAAGAATAAACTTCCAAAATAAAACTATCCTGGTCACGGCACCAAATGTAACAGGAGCCAGGACTGTTTGGCTTAAATACCCAGGTTCGATCTATATTTTATAGTGTGTGCTTATTTTGGAAAGAGACAACTAAATGTAATAACTTTACACTCACAATTTTATTATAAGCAGACAAGCTGTATGAAATATATTACTGAATATAATACCATATTTTATATAATTCTGAAATAAACCCTGAATATAATTTGTAAGAATTAAAGAAATGTTTCTCTAAGAGCCAAAAATGAAACCTAAAATCTAAATTAAAAAGAGAAATAGAAAAATTTAGAGAGAGAAAGATGGTTCAGTTCTAAGGCCTATGAAATAGGTAACACTTTACCTTCAGCTCGGCGACCAAAGCACTGAACGCTGGGCATAGGCTGGGAGCCTATTTATGCCAGGGATTTCCCGCCAAAAATTGAGGGACATTACCAAAATAAACATAAAATCAAGTACTGTCATTAGACTGCATACATAAAACTATAGTGAAACTAATTGTACACATAGTTCATGTTATTATTTAACAACCCTCTGGAAGGAAAAACAAGAAGCATGAAAATCTCATGCTGCAAGTACAAGTACGCTATACTATAACTTAAAGGTGTATAACCATACACTGATAATGTAAGGAAACTGCCTAAAAAGAATGATTTCAGGTCCTTATAAACATGTAGTTTAAGGATAAATACTCTATAAAATTGGAATATATGAAAAGCCAGGGTTATAACTGCGTTACTGAAACGTATTAAAGAAGTTAACTTATACATACATGTATAAACATCTAATGTACTTCATATAAAATCAAGGTGTATACCTTTAATAAACCCTCACTAGGTGTACTGAAGAAAAGTAGTTCAAAATAGGCCATACCAACATAATTATATGGTTATATAGATAGTATGAAATGAACAATATACTATAGAAAATATCGCTCCTGCTACAGTTTGCAGACGCGGCCATTTTAGCCTGACTATTGTATTTAAACAATGTATGATAGAAAGAGGTATCATACTCACCGGGGCGTTTGCGTCACAAGTTTTTCGTACCATACCACTTATTTCCTATCCCTTTGAGAATTTATGTTTTTAAAATTGTTCATGACCATCATTCATATTTCCAGGCAAAATGACCACTCTGTCAAATATTTTGACAAAATTATGCCCCCTCTCCAACATAGAGTTTTTCATACCATCGCATTTATTTCTTCTTTGTCATATTTAAGATAGTCAAACTCTTGCTTTACATCCAGTAAGGTGGTCCTAGTAGATTAAATCGATTTTCATTTTATTTAAACTTCTTCCTTGATTGATTTAATGTTACCTTAAATTGAAAATAATGTATGATTTTGTACATGTGAATATTATTTTTCATCAGGAAACAGCCTTTCCAAGAAGAGATGGTTGCTTGCCTTTACATTAATTCGAAATCCTTCACTAGTGGCTCTGCGTGTCCGTGAATGTAAAAGTAAATCTCGGGACAAAACGGCGTTAAGTCTGACGGACATTCAATGTGTAAATAGCACAGCTACTGATTATCCGGATAATTCGACAGACGCTTCGGGATCTTCCATCAGTTGCTGCGGAAAGTTTAAGTTTGAGATTCCTTCAACTCTTCTCATCAATCTGATGGCTTTGATTGTGCTAATATCGATGCTCGTCATTTATGCTGGGCTTCCAGTTTTGATAAATGATTTGATAAAGACAGCAAAAATTCTTGCTACGGCAACATAACGTTTTGGAATGTTGATGTGCCAACATAAATTACGTTATTGCGGTTGCAACATAACTTACTTTATATATTGCTCTTTCAACCTAACTTATTTTATATATTGCTGTTTCAACATAACTTATTCTGTATCTCAAGTTCTGAAAGATGAAGACCAGTCTGAAGTTTCCAGCATTTGATTGGTTACTTCTGATAACTAATTTCAATTTGGATTTTAGCCAATTACAGACATTCATTGTTAGACTGGTCTGAAATTCTGTTTTCATCTTTTTTGAACTAGATTTTCTTGTTATACATTATAATCAAAGGTTTTTACCACACTAAATAATTAGAATGATTTATAATTGATAGAATTATCACACTTTATTAGAGTATTTTTTGATGAATTAACATTATAAAGCATATAATATTTGAATTTACATGTCAGAGTTGTCAATTCATTGTAACATGTGAAAACCGAACACCTCAGAGAGTAGCCAAAAAGTTCTTTTTGAAAGTTTCCGGAGTTCAGAAGTGAAGAAATATATGAACAAGTACGCACAGGAAACAACAGATGCTTTGTAAGACATGACAAAAAATATATGAAGCTGATAAAATTAACAAAATGGTAGAATTTTTAGGATTATTAAAAACTTTATTAAATTTTATTATCACGAATACTGACTTGATTGATACAATAGAAGTTAATTATCACAATTTATTTTCAACATGTTTAGTATACTACGAGCTATTTACCTTTAATCTTTTTTTCTTCACAATATACTCCTCACTTCGTAAATTGCATTTTAAAATCAAGGGTTTGACATGCTTAGTAGGTTGTGATTACATTAGGTGTCAAAATAAATGGTCAATACTAATTGGAAGATACTGACATTTTGCAGGTTTTATAATCTTCAAGTACAATAATCACATTCTTTTCAATTTCCGGATTTTAGAAATAAATTTGATTTGATAGAACCTAATTCTTTTCCTGAAAATAATTAGGAATTCAGAATTTAGAAGTTCCGGAATTCAGACGCATCAAATATATAGAAAACAAAAGGATAAATTTTGGAATCCGTGCATTGTCTGTCTTTCAATCTGGACACAACCATTCATCATTTTGAGGGTAAATTTTAAAATATGTTTGGACTAAATAGCAATCTAATTAAAAACAGCTCTAAATAGCGCTACACATCTACATGTAAGAACTAAGTAGATCTGAACTTTTGTCAGATAGGACTGAAACGCATGCGTTGTTGACGATGGCACAGAATCGCTGTCTGATCTTGATTCTGCACTTGTGGCATAGGTAGAATTTGTTGTCACAAGCAGAATATAAGTTAAATATGTGTTATGTAAAGACATATGTTATGGTTACACATCATTGTAGACTAGTGAATTCATTTGAATGTCATTGCTTTGTCAAGTGAAATGTGAATTACAATTTTAATAAACAATATAAATATATATAGGACTATGTCTTTTTTAGTAACAATATTCCATTTTCAATTACTTGTATTTTATTATAGTTTGTGGATCGAGGAGGGAAATGTAATATCCTAATTATTTGTAGTTCTTTTTACGTGTTTTTAGAGAGAAAATCCACCAAACAATTTAAATGATGAAGATATAGATAATTCTATTTCATTACAAATCATAAAGTATCTCATTAAAAAAAATTGTGTGAGTTTATAATATTTTCATATATATGTCAGATATATGACTTAAATAACTTTGTTAGTTTAAATTCATATTGAATGAATGAATGAACGAATAAATGAATATTTAATTTAGTAAAAGGGATTGTGGTGCAATACATTACGGATATTTGTATGTTGTACCTGATGTTTTGTTCTGGGTATAGAAGGAGACTAGTGTTCATAAATGTCGTCTGCTTTGATTCTACATTATGACAAATACAGTGTCTCATGATAATTTTATTAATACATGTATATGTTCAGTGGAACTTTTTTTTCATGAAAGTGCAAAATTCAATTTTTAATTTTTTTTTCTGACTTTGAAACACATGCCTATCATACTTGTGTGTTATAATCCTGCAATAAATTTCGAGGAACCTATTCAACTAGCTTGTGAAAGATCGGTTGAAATACTCAGTTGCCCTTTTCTGCCGGAATAAGTCAAGGATTGACACCTGAGGTCTCCCTTCCCAAAATGAAGCTTGGAAATTAACTCGGAGCTTTATAGCGCTGGTATGACTTGAAACCCAACAAGAAAATATTACTTAATAAAAATAGTATAAAATTGTTTTATATATCTTGACATTTCATAAAAAATAACAGGAAGTTAAGTACATGTAAGATATAATTTGGTTTTGCCTGATTTTTGCTAACAAGAATATGAAAGAGGAAAAGTTTTAAGTTTTAAGGTGTGTAATTTATTGTAAGATTTAAAAGATTGTTTTATTTGAATTTTATTAAGCTTTTACAACTTGAAGTAAATACTTTTTAGCTCAACTATCTGAAAAAAGTGGAGGTGTCATACGTTTCTGGGCATCGACTTTGGTGTAACTCTTTGGCTTAGGTTTAGGGAACAGTTTCTTGTACAGATCCATATTTCATCAATCACTATATTTCTTGTGATTTTATATGTCTTTGGGATTATAATTGAATGTCTCTTACAGAACTATGACTTGAAATTTGACTGAATGAACATTTGCTTCATTATAAAAAACTTTTAACAATGTCATGTATTTTGGATAAAATCTTTATCTTCATTCATTCCTACATTGGCCGGACATTTCTTTCATTATCAAGCACTGAAAATAGTCGAACATGCTCTTAACTAACAGCTCTTGCTAATACATGTTGTAATTTCAATAATTGAATCATTTCATTGAACTTGTCACAAATGTATTAAAAAAATAATAAAATATATCGATAAAAATATGACAGTTGTTATCTTGTTGCTTTAGATGTGAGATATTACACAAGTCTTTTAAAAATAAACTTGTGAAGTGTGTGATATTTATATTGACTTTATGCGTTTATGTTGATGAGTAAAGATTTAAAAAACAACTCCTATACAGTCAACAATGTGTTGCTAGTGTTTACTTAGGCTTTCCCTGTCCCTTTCCTCTGCCCTTGTACCTTCGGTGCCCTTACAGTTGAGAGGTATTGAATGTCGTTGTCCATCCTCTGAATGGGCATTGCAAAAGTAAACAAGGGCCAGTTAATTGCAAGCACAGCTATAGAACAGAATGAGATACATTCCATTACAATAAAATAAGGGTCCTTGGACCTTTCTACAACGACAGACAATAAAAAAAAGATAAACCCCTTGTTTTACATTTCTTGACAAGTCCATCCCAATCAATGTCTTGGAATCCGTTTATCAAATGTTTTAAGGATTATTCATATGAAATGCTAAGATTAGTTGCAATGAATGCGCAATGAGAACGAGATACTCTATCAGAAATACCCGAGGTACTCGATGTTTTATGGACACCCTACTCATGTAATTTTCTATGTCAAATCCCTTCCCGGCCTTGGACTTGGTGGCGTATTTTGACTATTGTAAACATTTGAGGCCTGCAGAAGACAAACATTGCCAAGATACGGCAAATTATCCACACGTCCGTTGTTTGGTAATAAATCGAAAACGCCAAGACTTCATATAACAGGCTGATGGCTTTGCAATGTTTTTAGGGTGACGGTGGCATTAACGAATGAAGATGAGGTATTTAACCAATTTTTGAATATAAATAAAATATGGTGTTTCCTTTTTCACAATAAAGATATAGTGTAACTCGAGACATAATAATATGGGAAGCAACTACCAACTAGATAAGTCTTGAAAGTTGATGGTCAAATTGGCAGTTAATCAATCGAAAACAAATGTGTAGTATGCAAATGTAGAAATTTCATCAAAAACGTGTCGAAATCAGAGAGTTTGTAAACCAAATATTTTTACAAAATAATGCTAATACAACAAATGCACATGCGTTTTCATAAAGACAAAGGAATAGTTTAGAATGGGTTTGAATGTTTTTGATACTGGAAGTTTTAAGTACTTTTGTTTAATCTGTTTAAATATTCCCTTGATATAAATGAATAGTAAAAACACAAAAGGTCAGTCAAGGAATGTTTAAAAATGATGTATTAACATCTTTAGAAGACAGCAATGTCAAAACTCTAGGTTAGACTGTCGTATAGATTTTCCCATAGGCTTACATTATGAGAAATGGTCCCCTATCCTACCTTGATTTTTCTTGGAGAATGAGATGCCTGACACATAAAATTATCTTGTTATATAGGTCAAGGCAACCAAATTGTTTGCAAAATGACTTCAAAAGAGGATTACCCCACCCCCATCCCGCACTTTCATTGATTTTTTCTGCTGATCACAAGACTCATATATTTTTTATGAAGTCACAAATTGTCACACAGGCTTATGACAGAGACTTATTTCATTTTCTTAAGAAAACAATAGTGTCTGCTACTAAATTAGTTTTCATATTTAAAAACATCACATTTTCATCTACTCACATCATTGAATCTTGCGGTTTGCAGATAGTCTGATCTCTACCATGGAGCTAAATATATGTTTATATGTCTGTGTCTCTACCATATTTTATTTCGTCTGTCTTACAGAGTCGTGAAAACCAATGACAAACATAAAAATTAGGTAAAAAAAATAGTTTAATAGCTTAAAGGAGATAAGGCAATGTTTAAATACTGATAACAACTACTTATGCTGTCATGCTTAATACCCTTATATGTATGATTTTGTTGATTTAGTATAAACAAACGTTTTTGAAATTTGAAACATGTTGGGAGGCCATTTTGGACTTTTTCACCATTAAAATGGGACCCATGCTCATCATTTCTTATATATCCCAAAGTTAGGTTTGTTGTTTTAACTACTTTCAGAATTATTTGTTGTTGTTTTTCACAATTTGACTGGAGTTAATTTAGTTTCTAGTACTACATTTATATTGCATGTATTATATTTATCATCGATAAAAAGTTGTGGAAATTCCATCTACGTATTGTCATTATTTTACAAAAACATATTCGCAAGATATAATCTGATGACCGATAAATGTTTGACATTATTGATTACATTAAAATGATTTGTCACTGCACAAGTGACATAGATAAAACATGCAGTTCTAATTTCGTGACCTACACATAGCTTGCATACTTTTGAATTCACTTAATTTCGTGGGCATGAAATTGCTTGGTTTTGTCGAAAAGAACATATTCGTGGGTTCTTACACTTGAGGACTGTTAATGTTTTCACAAGGTTAAATAGTATATAATGTGATGTAAAGCCATCTTAAAGCAGACATTTAGAAATTCCCGTTTAATCTTCAATTCATGTGTTAGTCAAATTGATTTCCTTATTATATAATTTTATGTTTATATGTTTTGTTAATTACTTTTGAATAACTGTTCATTATATTGTTGATATATCATAACCTTATGCATATTACATGCATTGGTTTTGAATAAATCTTAAATCTTGAATTGATTGACCTATCCACGGAAACCACGAAAATGAAGTTCTCATGAAAAATTATGATTTTGCAATATGTTTCCCGTGAACGAAGTTTAGAACGACGTACATTTAAATGAAGTTTGAAATATATCAAATGTAACTAGTAACTCGCTACATTTACTATTACGTAAGTGCTATTGTTTGAATTTATACCGGTCCTGACACAAATTAATCGTACACCCCACCCACCACCAAAAAAGAATATAACATCCCCGCCCCCAAAAAATTACAACAGCATAAAAACAACAGAAAAAACAAACAAACACAGAAGGAAGATATTATATAAAAGCGTTATTATTATTGTCAAATAGAAAAATATCTTTTCCTATTTACTCCCGCAAAGTTTAACACAGTTATTGTGAAACGTTGTATTTTACGAGTGTAATCAATTATTGTCTGATAACAGTGAAATGAAAAAGAATTGTTTCGATTTATAGAAAATACACAAGTGAGAAGTTTAATTGAATTCTTGAATCCAGTTGTGTTTCCAATAGCAGATGGATTTTCAAGGATTAAAGTATTTAAACTGATAATTTATTATATTTTCTTTTGAATAAGATCAACGCAGCAATTTGTAAAATTAACAACTGCCCATACATACTAGTATCAACGAACGCCTAATAGTATTAATATTGACTGATCGTATCCAATTTGTCTTTTGCATTTTTAGGTAAACTTGTATTACTTTATTTTTTATATTAGAATTGGTAGATCAATAAGTATTAAGTTTCATAGTATGTGAATTAAATATGTTTTGGGTAGTCGTAAAAAACTTCCAAATTGCCCGTAACCCATTATGACGTATATAACGCTTTTTTGAGTTTAATTCAAAATTATGAATAAAATATATTATTTGACAATATGTCTGTCCATGCAGACATTTTCTCATTCAAATTTTGACCAAATCAGATTATTAAAAATTAACGCCATTTATAGCTATCACATTGTTTTCCAGTGACAGTTATAACTGCTAAAACAGTTGGTGTTCATCTATTAAAATATCAAAAAAAGAAGCTTAACGGCCATTTCTTGTTCTGCCGTCATACATGAAATAAGTATCACACCCAACACAGATGAGGCACATATCATAATATTTGAAAGCAGAAGCATTATACAATTTTTTTAAATTACGTGAAATGGTTTCACACAATCAGCATTCAATCAAAACATTGCTGGTTTGCATTCGCGCGTTGACTGTTGACACATAAAGAATTAAATGGCGATTTATTTAATATGTTTATGTATTGTTCACCAATTTTTCCGTTTGTCCTCAACGGTTGAAACAAGATTCAAAACGTTATTCCATTACGGTCAGCGTTTTTCCATGGAGAGAACTCTGCAATAGAAACAATAGATATAGCAATAAACAAAGGTAAATTAGTTTTAACGATATTATTATATTATAATATATAGTATTTTATTTATTAATATTATTATATTAATATGTATTGTATGAGTAATTCATGTGTAAATGCCCTTAGACTGTATTTAGTGATAAAAAGGCGTTTTTTTATTACTAAAATAAAAGTAAGATACCATCAATTTCACATTCTGTCACTGAGCTTTGGGGCAACCAGCTTCCAGAAGCACCACAAACGTACAGATCATCGGGTGTGTGAATCGTATTGGTAAGGTGTAATTTCTTAAAAACAGACAAACATACACACGTTTACATGATCAGATTTCATTTTGTTACATGCAGTATGCCATGTTTAGGAGCCCTTTAGCTTTTTTCGCATGGATGTGCTGATAAAAAAACAACAAAAGGAAAGCAAAGATATATGTATATTTTTTATAAGACAGAATTTAAGTTCAATAATGATGTAACAACGGTCATGAAAGCTTTAAGTCATTTCAGTTTTTAATCAAGCATACCGCCAAGGGCAAAAATGTCGACCGCATAAGGTTTCAGTTAAGGAGGAAGATGTATACATAGGTGAGAATGTTGCAACACACCCTCCTGATTCACATGGCGAATCTTTACATTGCATAAATCCTTTAGGTGCTTTTGACCTCGACCCGGCTGACATGGTTCATGTGCAATGACAGAATCTTTATTGACAAACGTTTGTGCTTTTAAAAACTTTTAATTTATGTAATACTGAAAAATTTCTGGGCCAATGCAAGAGAAGAAGTTATGGCATGGATCAGTTTGGATGCATCCATGCACACAAAAGCACTGAAAAACCATTTTGACAATTATGTCGAGCTCAGTGCAAGCGGGGTCGACAAAAATCCTCTGACCACTATGCATTATGCTTCAAAGCAAAATTAAGATACGGTGCGGACAAACAAAGTTCTTTCTATTTTGACCTTTGACCTCTTGCGACCTGGGCCTTTCATTTTGCGCAAGACAACTTCAAACTCACCATGGAAGAACATTAGTTCTAAAATCATATTAAAATTCATTCATGTATAAAGAAATTATACCCACAAATGAATGGACGTACGGACGTACACACGGACACACGCAACGGACAATCATAACACCGAACTATACGCTTAAAGTGACGACTGAGTCGAGCTCACTGCAAAAATGAATGAAGAAAGTAAAATATGAATTACGTTTAACGGAGATTGCAAGAGGTACACTCAGCGGTTAGCCCATTGGATGGCTTTTACAGCATGGTACTGGACGATAAATTCCCCCAAGGAAATTCGTAGCTATTGTTGCCGAATAATTTGTTGTTATTTCAAGCTGTTCTTGATGGGGATCCGTTTATATTTGGTAACCTCCCATGTTTGAAAGCTTTTCATGTTTGCCTGTGAGAATAGTACGGTTTTCTGGACATCCGTGAACTATAGGTGCTTGATTATCTAAAAATAAAATAAATAATCAATATAATACAATATGAAAGAAAGAAAGTTATGAGATATTATACAATGAAAAATCACGAAAAAGTAAGAAAAAAAAAAACCAAACAAAAATACACACAACTACCACGCGCTATCAAATGCTTGTTGTACATGCCATCTTCGAATATTTAAATCAACAATTTCAACACTGCACAAGGAACATTTATCAAGTTTATTTTTTGCTTTTGAAATCCTATAAAAACAACAGACCTTATTAGTCATTTACCTCGGAAACCTTAACAAAACACATAAAACAATATTTCAAATAGAAAAACATCGGTCATACCCATTTCACAATGTTGACCAGTCCATCCCTGCTTACACTGGCACACATATTTTCCGGGCAAGTCAACACACGTACTATTATTTTGACATGGGCTACTTTTACAATAGGCAGCATCTAAGTCAATTAATGACAAAAAATATATAACAAAGAAAACATGTCCAAAAAGTAAGAAATAGAATTTTCATAGCATATATATAGTTTTGTATTGTTTTGAACGGATATTGATAATAGAATTGATCTATAAATAACACAAAATATATTATACTGCACTTTATTTTGAGAAAGCAAAAACTGTTAGTGATATTTCTTTGCAATTAAATTATCAATTAAAGTTGAAAGAGACATACAGGCTAAATATACGTAATCATTTTACCTGTATTCACATTTAAGGGCCTAGTGTTTAAGGTGTCTGTCTCTTAACCTAGCGATATGGGTTCGAGCTCTACTCGGATTTCGACTATGTTTATTCATATGACAGCAGTACTGGTTGGTTTCAGGAAGCGGACTCGAGAGTGGTTAATATAAGTAGCAAGAAATTATTTCGCAATCGAGCTTAAATAAATATGTTTAAACCATATATTCACAAGCTTGAATATTATACTTTTAACAACGGCTTTGAATTAATACTTAATTAATTAATTAATTAATACCCTACTCATGTAATTTTCTATGTCAAATCCCTTCCCGGCCTTGGACTTGGTGGCGTATTTTGACTATTGTAAACATTTGAGGCCTGCAGAAGACAAACATTGCCAAGATACGGCAAATTATCCACACGTCCGTTGTTTGGTAATAAATCGAAAACGCCAAGACTTCATATAACAGGCTGATGGCTTTGCAATGTTTTTAGGGTGACGGTGGCATTAACGAATGAAGATGAGGTATTTAACCAATTTTTGAATATAAATAAAATATGGTGTTTCCTTTTTCACAATAAAGATATAGTGTAACTCGAGACATTAATAATATGGGAAGCAACTACCAACTAGATAAGTCTTGAAAGTTGATGGTCAAATTGGCAGTTAATCAATCGAAAAACAAATGTGTAGTATGCAAATGTAGAAATTTCATCAAAAACGTGTCGAAATCAGAGAGTTTGTAAACCAAATATTTTACAAAATAAATGCTAATACAACAAATGCACATGCGTTTTCATAAAGACAAAGGAATAGTTTAGAATGGGTTTGAATGTTTTTGATACTGGAAGTTTTAAGTCACTTTTGTTTAATCTGTTTAAATATTCCCTTGATATAAATGAATAGTAAAAACACAAAAGGTCAGTCAAGGAATGTTTAAAAATGATGTATTAACATCTTTAGAAGACAGCAATGTCAAAACTCTAGGTTAGACTGTCGTATAGATTTTCCCATAGGCTTACATTATGAGAAATGGTCCCCTATCCTACCTTGATTTTTCTTGGAGAATGAGATGCCTGACACATAAAATTATCTTGTTATATAGGTCAATGCAACCAAATTGTTTGCAAAATGACTTCAAAAGAAGATATACCCCCCCCCATCCCGCACTTTCATTGCATGATTTTTTCTGCTGATCACAAGACTCGTATACTTTTTATGAGTATCAAATTGTCACAGACACTTATGACAGAGACTTATTTCATTTTCTTAAGAAAACAATAGTGTCAGCTACTAAATTAGTTTTCATATTTAAAAACATCACATTTTCATCTACTCACATCATTGAATCTTGCGGTTTGCAGATAGTCTGATCTCTACCATGGAGCTAAATATATGTTTATATGTCTGTGTCTCTACCATATTTTATTTCGTCTGTCTTACAGAGTCGTGAAAACCAATGACAAACATAAAAAATAGGTTAAAAATAGTTTAATAGCTTAAAGGAGATAAGGCAATGTTTAAATACTGATAACAACTACCTATGCTGTCATGCTTAATACCCTAATATGTGTGATTTTGTTGATTTAGTATAAACAAACGTTTTTGAAATTTGAAACATGTTGGGAGGCCATTTTGGACTTTTTCACCATTAAAATGGGACCCATGCTCATCATTTCTTATATATCCCAAAGTTAGGTTTGTTGTTTTAACTACTTTCAGAATTATTTGTTGTTGTTTTTCACAATTTGACTGGAGTTAATTTAGTTTCTAGTACTACATTTATATTGCATGTATTATCATTTATCATCGATAAAAAGTTGTGGAAATTCCATCTACGTATTGTCATTATTTTACAAAAACATATTCGCAAGATATAATCTGATGACCGATAAATGTTTGACATTATTGATTACATTAAAATGATTTGTCACTGCACAAGTGACATAGATAAAACATGCAGTTTCTAATTTCGTGACCTACACATAGCTTGCATACTTTTGAATTCACTTAATTTCGTGGGCATGAAATTGCTTGGTTTTGTCGAAAAAGAACATATTCGTGGGTTCTTTACACTTGAGGACTTGTTAATGTTTTCACAAGGTTAAATCAGTATATAATGTGATGTAAAGCCATCTTAAAGCAGACATTTAGAAATTCCCGTTTAATCTTCAATTCATGTGTTAGTCAAATTGATTTCCTTATTATATAATTTTATGTTTATATGTTTTGTTAATTACTTTGAATAACTGTTCATTATATTGTTGATATATCATAACCTTATGCATATTACATGCATTGGTTTTGAATAAATCTTAAATCTTGAATTGATTGACCTATCCACGGAAACCACGAAAATGAAGTTCTCATGAAAAAATTATGATTTTGCAATATGTTTCCCGTGAACGAAGTTTAGAAACGACGTACATTTAAATGAAGTTTGAAATATATCAAATGTAACTAGGGTAACTCGCTACATTTACTATTACGTAAGTGCTATTGTTTGAATTTATACCGCGTCCTGACACAAATTAATCGTACACCCCACCCACCACCAAAAAGAAAATATAACATCCCCGCCCCCAAAAAATTACAACAGCATAAAAACAACAGAAAAAACAAACAAACACAGAAGGAAGAAATATTATAAAAAAGCGTTTATTATTATTGTCAAATAGAAAAATATCTTTTCCTATTTACTCCCGCAAAGTTTAACACAGTTATTGTGAAACGTTGTATTTTACGAGTGTAATCAATTATTGTCTGATAACAGTGAAATGAAAAAGAATTGTTTCGATTTATAGAAAATACACAAGTGAGAAGTTTAATTGAATTCTTGAATCCAGTTGTGTTTCCAATAGCAGATGGATTTTCAAGGATTAAAGTATTTAAACTGATAATTTATTATATTTTCTTTTGAATAAGATCAACGCAGCAATTTGTAAAATTAACAACTGCCCATACATACTAGTATCAACGAACGCCTAATAGTATTAATATTGACTGATCGTATCCAATTTGTCTTTTGCATTTTTAGGTAAACTTGTATTACTTTATTTTTTATATTAGAATTGGTAGATCAATAAGTATTAAGTTTCATAGTATGTGATTAAATATGTTTTGGTAGTCGTAAAAACTTCCAAATTGCCCGTAACCCATTATGACGTATATAACGCTTTTTTGAGTTTAATTCAAAATTATGATAACATATATTATTTGACAATATGTCTGTCCATGCAGACATTTTCTCATTCAATTTTGACCAAATCAGATTATTAAATTAACGCCATTTAGCTATCACATTGTTTCCAGTGACAGTTATAACTGCTAAAACAGTTGGTGTTCATCTATTTAAAATATCAAAAAAGAAGCTTAACGGCCATTTCTTGTTCTGCCGTCATACATGAAATAAGTATCACACCCAACACAGATGAGGCACATATCATAATATTTGAAAGCAGAAGCATTATACAATTTTTTAAATTACGTGAAATGGTTTCACACAATCAGCATTCAATCAAAACATTGCCTGGTTTGCATTCGCGTTGACTGTTGACACATAAAGAATTAAATGGCGATTTATTTAATATGTTTATGTAATGTTCACCAATTTTCCGTTTGTCCTCAACGGTTGAACAAGATTCAAACGTTATTCCATTACGGTCAGCGTTTTTCCATGGAGAGAACTCTGCAATAGAAACAATAGATATAGCAATAACAAAGGTAAATTAGTTTTAACGATATTATTATATTATAATATATAGTATTTTATTTATTAATATTATTATATTAATATGTATTGTATGAGTAATTCATGTGTAAATGCCTTAGACTGTATTTAGTGATAAAAAGGCGTTTTTTATTACTAAAATAAAGTAAGATACCATCAATTTCACATTCTGTCACTGAGCTTTGGGGCAACCAGCTTCCAGAAGCACCACAAACGTACAGATCATCGGTGTTGAATCGTATTGGTAAGGTGTAATTTCTTAAACAGACAAACATACACACGTTTACATGATCAGATTTCCATTTGTTACATGCAAGTATGCCATGTTTAGGAGCCTTTAGCTTTTCGCATGGATGTGCTGAAATAAAAAAAACACAAAGGAAGCAAAGATATATGTATATTTTTATAACAGAATTTAAGTTCAATACAATCATGTACACAACGGTCATGAAAGCTTTAAGTCATTTCAGTTTTAACAAGACATACCCAAGGGCAAAATGTCGAGCCCGCATAAGGTTCAGATCAAGGAGAAAGATGTATACATAGGTGAGATGTTCGCAACACACCCTCCTGATACACATGGCGAAATCTTTACATTGCATAATCTTAGGTGATTTTGACCTCTGACCCGGTGACATGGTTCATGTGCATGACACGAAGTCTTATGACAAACGTTTGTGCTTTAAAAACTTAATTTATGTAATCTGAAAATTTCTCCATGCAAGAAGAAGTTATGGCATGGATCAGTTTGGATGCATCCATGCACACAAAAGCACTGAAAAACCATTTTGACAATTATGTCGAGCTCAGTGCGACCTGGGCCTTTCATTTTGCACAAGACAACTCAACTCACCATGGAGAACATTAGTTCTAAATCATATTAAAATTCATTCATGTATAAAGAAATTATACCCACAAATGAATGGACGTACGGACGTACACACGGACACACGCACGGACAATCATACACCGAACTATACGCTTAAAGTGACGACTGAGTCGAGCTCACTGCAAAAATGAATGAAGAAAGTAAAATATGAATTACGTTTAACGGAGATTGCAAAGGTACACTCAGCGGTTAGCCCATTGGATGGCTTTACAGCATGGTACTGGACGATAAAATTCCCCCAAGGAAATTCGTAGCTATTGTTGCGATAATTTGTTGTTATTTCAAGCTGTTCTTGATGGGGATCCGTTATATTTGGTACCTCCCATGTTTGAAAGCTTTTCATGTTTGCTGTGAGAATAGTACGGTTTTCTGGACATCCGTGAACTATAGGTGCTTGATTATCTAAAAATAAAATAAATAATCAATATAATACAATATGAAAGAAAGAAAGTTATGAGATATTATACAATGAAAAATCACGAAAAAGTAAGAAAAAAAAACCAAACAAAAATACACACAACTACCACGCGCTATCAATGCTTGTTGTACATGCCATCTTCGAATATTTAAATCAACAATTTCAACACTGCACAAGGAACATTTATCAAGTTTATTTTTGCTTTTGAAATCCTATAAAACAACAGACCTTATTAGTCATTTACCTCGGAAACCTTAACAAAACATAAAACAATATTTCAAATAGAAAAACATCGGTCATACCCATTTCACAATGTTGACCAGTCCATCCCTGCTTACACTGGCACACATATTTTCCGGGCAAGTCAACACACGTACTATTATTTTGACATGGGCTACTTTTACAATAGGCAGCATCTAAGTCAATTAATGACAAAAAATATATAACAAAGAAAACATGTCCAAAAAGTAAGAAATAGAATTTTTCATAGCATATATATAGTTTTGTATTGTTTTGAACGGATATTGATAATAGAATTGATCTATAAATAACACAAAATATATTATACTGCACTTTATTTTGAGAAAGCAAAAACTGTTAGTGAATATTTCTTTGCAATTAAATTATCAATTAAAGTTGAAAGAGACATACAGGCTAAATATACGTAATCATTTTACCTGTATTCACATTTAAGGGCCTAGTGTTTAAGGTGTCTGTCTCTTAACCTAGCGATATGGGTTCGAGCTCTACTCGGATTTCGACTATGTTTATTCATATGACAGCAGTACTGGTTGGTTTCAGGAAGCGGACTCGAGAGTGGTTAATATAAGTAGCAAGAAATTATTTCGCAATCGAGCTTAAATAAATATGTTTAAACCATATATTCACAAGCTTGAATATTATACTTTTAACAACGGCTTTGAATTAATACTTTCACCACTATTGTTGGTTTTCTAATCAACTTTTGTTTTGTGTGCTTTGTTAATACATAAAGAAATAAGTTAGGACTTACAAATGCATTGCGGTGCTTTGCCTGTCCAATACCCTTGTTCAGTACATGTCCTGTTCTCAAGTGACGTATCAGTCATTCTGAACTGCCTATCACATTTATATTGCACTTGATTTCCATACGTATAAACACTGCCAATAAAACTTCCATTCGAAATTGTACTTGGTCTACCACATGATATCTCTAACAAAAACAAAATTAATGAATATTGTACGTACATGTTCATTTATATAATTTTCAACTTTTCAACTGTTTGTTAGATATTTTAATATAGCAACTTACGGTATTGCATTCATTTTAAATTTTGCGGGAAAATGTCTAAAAAGCATACAGTTTAAAGAAGAACTTTATGAATAAATTACATTTACCAATATCAATGTAATTCACTTACGTTCTTCACAACAATCTCCTCTATTCCCTACCCGGCATCTACAAAAAACCAGAAATTTGGGGTAATACTTGTCAGAACCAACCCGGCCCCCCTTTTTGTAACAAAAAAAAAATATTACAGCCTTGTGTTGTGCCCTTTGATTTAAAAAAAACCCGACTTTTTTAAAATTTCTTTCCCCAAACCAATTTTTATACAAACACCCCATTTTTACATAGCTTTTTCCGTTTTGGGGACACACTGTCCCATAATTTACTAGCAGGCGCTTTTTGGGGTTGCGGAAATCTATTGTCTGCCCAAAACCCGCGTAAACCGCGGCTTTGTGTGTCCCCCCTAAACCACTTTGACTTTGGGAACAATTTTTCCCCACGTTTCCCCCAATTCGCAATTTGTGAAATTTTACATGTACACGAAACGTGTATGAATAGACTTACAAATATAACTGCAACAAGAAACACTTTGTTTTGAAATCCAAATATAATGTTTAATATGTTTAACATGCTTGTGTTCTTAGTTTCCTATGTTATTGCTTCAGTTGTTTCACTCTGTATGTTTTTGTCTGCAAATTACACGTAGATTGTCCGCTTCTCTTTGCATTTCTTACATAAATATATTTGTATATTGTAACTAGGTACATATGACAAAAGATCAAGTCTATTACAAGCCGATTGTCAGATAAATAAAATGTCAATACAAGTGTATAAAATTGTTATCATAGGCTGGGAAACCAAGAGATAAACAATGAAATTCTCTTCTATCGTTATCAATTTAAAAGAAAAACATATGATTTAATGTGACCAAGGTACCAAACGGAACTGACATATCGGTAAGTGGAAATATCTTAATTTTTTTCAGCCTTTTTTATTTATTTTATGAAGAAATGAAGTGAATATATATTGAATTAGAAAAAAATATTCAAATACAGCTCATTGAAAAATCAGTTGAATATTTTTGTACAGAGTCAGCTATGTATCGGAATATATATATATATATATATATATATATATATATATATATATATATATATATATATATATATATATATATATATATATATATATATATATAAATTTTTTTTGTTAAATCTGGAACAACAAAAATACTACTTTGAGGCTATTCGTCAGTCTAGGCTGACCGTCAATTTGCCCCTTTTCTCCTCTAAAACCGCGTAACCAATTAAAAAACTAATTCAGCTCATTCCGAAGGGAAATCAAGCTTGACTAATAAACGACTTTAAGGTTAATCTTTTCGAAATTTTGTTCATACTTAAACATAAAACCACTTTGAAAAATACCTTTAAGTGTTTGTTGTTTATGGATAATGAAATCAAAGTTTCTGAAAATTTTAAAACAACAAATTTTATTCAAAATATAAAATTCAGTTATTTTGAATTAAATCTTTACGATATATAAATTAAAGACATTAGCAATTGTTTCTCATTAGTCTTTATTAAATACATACACATCATGGTTCTAATGATCTCTCTGCGTATTTTAATGGATCATAGTTTGGAGGAAAACAAGTTGAACATTCGTTAACATTGTGGGCTTGGCAGAAATTCAGATGAAACAAGTTGATGTTTAATTAGCCATTATCGTAAAGAAAGATTTGTATTGCTTTAGAAACCAGGAGACTGAAAACATTGTAGTGTGCATAATTTAGAAACAGATGTACGATGTTAATCTTGATTATATTGAGACAAATTTTGGGGATTTTTTTACAAACATGCTATGTAGTTGGTTTTTTTTTTAAATAAGTCCACATTTTCTTTGTGTACTGTTCTCTCATACTACAACACAAACTTTTTTCTACTTAAAGAGAAACTTGAAAGCCGCCGTAAGACATTGAAGGAATGTATGTATTTTGTAACTATTCTAAATAAGATGAAACAATTTATTACCTATGAACATGTATGTCGTCTTTTTGGAAAGGCCATTTTAGACTTCAAAGTGTTCTTAATATCTCCTACTTTTTCTATCAAATGATAGAATAATCGTTATTAAACTAGATTCTTTTTTTCTTCAAATATCAACAATCGTTTTTTCGATTTATTAGCTAAAACAGTTTGGTTAATATTAAAGGTTATCGAACATGCGAAATTTATACATAAAATGTCATATTGTTTATGATTGCGACCCTATATAAGCAATTTTGACTTTGCATTATGCACCTCAAATAGTCAATGTTATTTCTTTCAAATAAGGATTCTTATCAAGTCATTATGTTTGTCCATACAATCAATATGCGTAGCCGAAAATATTCCAGAAACCGCTGCATTCATCATAATATAGTACGCATGCTTATTGCTCTTACTTGAGGGTATCTACATGGTAACTAAATCTTTCTACTTAAGCGAAGTAAATGTTGAAACATTTTATCAATTTGTCAAATGAATAATCTTCTTTAAGATAAAGATAAATTGTACTATTTCTTTGTGTTTTGAATTTCATGACATCAAAGGCACATTTAAGATTAAGATCTATTGCTTATTGGCCATTGATTGTGCATTAATAGGCAAGGCGGTCCGAATACTTGAAATACAAATAGCAACAAGAACCATGTCAGCATGTCCATCCTCCGTCGAATGTGTTTGCTCATTGGAAGAATGTATAAGTAGTAGAGCAGAATAATTCCATTTAAAGAGGTCTTTTGGTAATGGAAATTGATGGTTGAAGTGAATACAGATTTGAAACCTATATGAATACTGCTGGCTGCAAATAACAATTGGCAATAGCTGATATATTATGCAAGGTAGAGTTATCATTCTTGTGTGCTGCACTCCTCCTCAATGAGGTATATCCACCTATGAAGTTTCAAGTTGATATCTCTAACGCTTTTTGAGATAAGCTCCCGACAAAAAGTATGAAAAGTAACAAAGGGCAATAACTCAAAATTTTAAATAGTAGAGTTATCATTCTTGTGCACAGCATTCCTCCTCAATTAGATAAATCAACCTATGAATTTTCATTTTGACATCTCAAAGACTTTTTGAGTAATGCTCAACTCAGGTGAAAAATTAAGTATGAAAAATAACAAAGAGCAATAACTCAAAAATTATAAGTAATAGAGTTATCATTCTTGTGCACTGCACACCATCTGAGTGACATCTATCCACCTATGAAGTTATGATGATATCTCAAAAGCTTTTTGAGTTATGCTCTGGACAAAAATTAAGTTTGTAAAAATAACAAAGGGCAATAACTAAAAAATAATGCAGGATAGAGTTATCATTCTTGTGTGCTGCACTCCTCCTAAATGAGATCTATCCATATATGAAGTTTCAAGTTGATACCTCTAACACTTTTTGAGATTTGCTCCGGACAAAAAGTATGAAAAATAACAAAGTGCAATAACTCAAAAATTTTAAATGGTAGAATTATCATTCTTGCGCACAATATTTCTCCTCAATAATATCTATCCACATATAAAGGTTCATGTTGACATCTCAAAAACTTTTGAGTTATGCTCCACTCAGGTACAAATTAAGTATAAAAATAACAAAGGGCAATAACTAAAAAATTATGAAGGGTACAGTTATTTTTCTTAAGCACTGCACACCTCCTGAGTGAGATCTATCCACCTATGAAAATTCATGTTGATATCTCAAAGGATTTTTGAGTTATACTGCAGACAAAAATTAAATTTGAAAAATAACAAAGGGCAATAACTGATAAATAATGCAGGGTAGAGTTATCATTCTTGTGCACTGCACTCTTCCTCAATATGATATATCCACCTATAAAGTTTCAAGAAGAGTTCTCAAATACTGTTTGAGATAAGCTCCGGACAAAAAGTATGAAATATAACAAAGTGCAATAACTAAAAATTTTAAATAGTAGAGTTATCATTCTTGCACACAGCATTCCTCCTTAATAAGATCTATTCACCTTTGAAGTTTCATGTCGACATCTCAAACACTTTTTGAGTTATTCTCCACTAAGGTGAAAAATTAAGTATAACAATAACAAAGGGCAATAACTCAAAAAATCATGCAGGGTAGAGTTATTATTTTTGTGCACTGCACACCTCCTGAGTGAGATCTATCCACCCATGAAGTTTGATGTTGATATCTCAAAGGCTTTAAAATTAAGTTTGAAGAATAACAAGGAGCAATAACTGAAAAATTATGAAGGGTAGAGATATCATTATTGTGCACTATTCCTTAATGAGACCTATCCACCTATGAAGTTCCAAGTTGATACCTCTAATACTTTTTGAGATTTGCTCCGGACAAAAATGTCGGACGGAAGGACGGACGGATACAAGGACGGACGGAAAGACAGATGGACGGAGACTATTTCTATATCCCCCGCCGCCTTTCGGCGGGGGTATTTATTAATTATGACTACAATACATTTACCGTCACCTTTAGCAACAGTGATTATAAAAGAATACGTTTTCTTGAGCGAAAAAGCACAATAATCGTTTATAACAACAGCAAAACCCAACCAGAATAATCAGTGCATTCAATGATCTTGAAAATTAATTGCTAAAGCTGTACTGCACAGAAAAAAGAAAACAATGCTGACATAAGATTGTTTATAAATAGATAATAGATAACGAATGACGTGTTAAATAATTGGAACACATGACCTCCCTGAAACTATAGTTATCTAAAATCAATAAGAACAAATATTAAATAACTCGGTTTCACAACTTAGATAACCTAACAATATTTGAAGTCTATACTTCCTGATTTAAATATCAAAACACGCAACGTAAGGAGACACTTGGTTCACATTCAAAAAGATTCGTATTTACATTTCAAAATCACTAACTACATAACAAAATTGATAGGGAAGAAACTATGTATGTTTGAAATAATAAATAGTTCTTCAATGACAGCTCATTATCTGATTTGATTATACCAAGAATGAAATGAGCAAACATACCGGTGTGTGAAAACGTGTTATTTTATGTTTTGTTGATGACACAATGGCATTGGATCAACGACAAAAATAGCTTGCTTTTATAGTATGATGAAAACAAGTCGGTAGTTAAACTTTGAACACGTCGAATACACTTCAAATATTTCGATCACTGTCAAAGAATATTTGTTAACTAAAACAAAGTGAAATGAAAATGAAATTTGTGCAATAAGTCTGACATATGGTTCACACAATAATTTGGTCCCAATGGTATATTTGTCAGTTAGCTTCGTCAAGACAAATTGTTTAAACATCTGCAAGAAAATCTTTCTATGTATCCCCTTTCCACTTGTGACATGTATTATGTTCGAGGGTTTCTGAGTTCAGTCAAAAATTATTAATTTGAATTTGATACTTTAAAACTTAATTTTACCTAAGTCTGCCAATTTGAGGACTGTTCTTCTACAAAATAAAACCTTAAATATGCATTGAAGTGTTTCAAATGCACTTAAAGATGGACTAAAATATTAAAAAGAAATTTAATTTGAGAAAAATGTATTAAGATTTTAAGAAAAGTAAACCGATTTAACATTCAAGTAATAATTTACATGTTATGTTCGTTTAAAGGCGGCTTTGTAGTATTAATCACGATACCCTTACTGCGTTTTTATCTCAGTAAGGGTTATTTAAGTTTTCTTTGCTTTTTTGACCTATTGTTGGTAAGCAAGCACTGTTTGCAATGTGTTAATTATTTTCTTTGTTCACTTCAGAATATTTAACTTTAAAATATATTTGTCACGGTTCAGAATTGTTCAGTATTTAGGGGATGTGTCAGCGGCCGGCCAGATAGCTCTGTTGATAGAGCCACAGAGCGGTATTCCGAGGGTTCCGGTTTCGAGTCTGGTCAGGCTGCACAGATTTCTCACCCGGTGACATTTTGCGCCCAACGCAAGGACCGTTACTGCATATAGATCAGATTTTAAATAGCATTGCTCTGTAACCTACAGCGGGGAAGTATTTAACGGTTCAGAACTATTCACTGTCTAGGGGAGACGGCTTGTAAGCGACCAGATAACTCAATCGAGAGAGCTGCGGAACGGTATTCCCAGAGTCCTGGGCTCGAGTCCCTGTCGGGCTGCATATTTGTTCACCCTGAGACATATTTATAATTTTCATGAAAATTAGCATGAATCTGATGTCACACCGCTTTAAATTAACTTTTAACCCACTGACTTTGTGATATGTATTTGTCAAGCTTTGTATTTTGGATTTTCTTCAAATATTACGGGTTGAATCAAACTCAACATCTCTTCCTGTTCAAGCAAGTTAATGTTTAAGAGAGGAAATTTGCAATGGAATTATTTCATCAATGAATTAATAAGAAACTATGATGATGCCTGTACAATGCTGTATTGGACTGGACTTTCATATCTGCCACAAGTAGCATTGTAAATATAAACTGCACATATATTTTCAGATATGTTGCCTTTATTATATCTCTTGGTTTGGTCAACCCATACTGTCGTCAGCTTAGATGTAAGTAAATTAATGATAACATTAAAGGAGGATAAAAGAAAGATTTACTAACTTTAACTTATTTGCTGTTTTATAATTATAAGTCTGTGTTATATAGTAAATGATTTATTAGGTATAAAATGTAAAAATGTAATATCCATGATTTAAACATTTTCACTAGAAAACTATTAAGATTTAAATAGGGAAATTTTTATTGTCTTAATGTGCCTTAATTATAAAAAAACTATATTTGCTTTTTAATTAACTATAAACTTGTATATTAAATAGATTGATACTGACATTAACCTAAGCTCAGACTTGAAAGGATGTCTGATCGCAAATCCGTCGGCGGTCAAATCGTGTAGAAATAAGGATGGTATTCCCGTTGATATAACCGAATCCAGTCTTCTACAAAAGGGGAATACTTGCATATTTGAACATGAAGAATATCCGGTGGTTTGTCAGAATGGAATGATTACTCTCACAGCGGGTGGAAAGTTTGTAGAAGGTAAAATATGAAGAAATATTCACTATAAATATTGCAATTATGAATGAGAAGAATCTGCACCTTCAAGAATTGGCTTATAATCTTTTCATAACATAAAGTATCTTTCTATGAGCAAGGAAAAGTCATATAGATAATGAAGAGAAAAAAAACAACAACAAAAACACAACAAAGTACGATTTTAGATATCTATTTATTTCATCGCCTAACTTGGTGGTATGGTATAATTTAAGACTTTCATAAACAGACATATTGAAGATATGTATGAGATCTTCGGCTGTAATTTCTAAAAGTTTTCATTGTTCTCAAAGAATCTTCACTTCCTAGATTCGCTTTTAATCATCAGAGCAGGAGTATCAATGATACGTTTAGATAGCATAGAACGTCATAAATGAAGACAATTATGAAGAACCTGAAAAAGGCGGAAAAAAATAAGTATTAAATGATATTCATTTTCAAAAGCCCATTCACAAATTGGACGGTATGTATATTTACGACCCTTACAATTATCTCGTCCAATGTCTATCGACAAGCAGAAAAAGTGTCAAGACAAAAAGAGTATCCATCATTTTTACAGTTGTCCACTTTAATTAATAAAAAAAGGGATCTGTAAAGAAGGATTTCTTTTGCGATAGCGAGATCTAGTGGGATAAAAAATGAGAGATGAATATTTGTTTTTAAATCATAATAATTGCATTTTGCCATGAGAGAGAGAGGGGGTGGGGGAGGGGGTTGGGTGTCTTCATTTAAAGTATGACATCTTAGTATTTATAGGTGACTAATATCTAAGGTATTCTAAGGAAGATATAAAGAGGCGGCATGTCCTAGTGGTAAACACGTCGGGCTAGTTATCTTAATATCGCTATCCGCGTGGGTTCGAAACATGTCAGGGCGAGCCGTTATTTTTTTAGCAAGAAATTTAACACTCCTTGCTCAGTACTTGTTGTTTCCAGGAACGGGTTTGAAAGAATGTGTAAAATGTATAGGCTTCCAACACAAACGAACTAAATTAAAATGCTGTATAAAGGAAATCAAATATTTAAAGTTAAGAAATTGCCTTCATTTTATTACATTTCTTAAATTTTTTAATTTTGTTGACTTTGAAGAGAGAACTGTGAAAAGAAAAAAAAGATTCTTCATTGGTGAACTGGTACTTGGCATCGCTTGCATTTTCCTATGCGGTAAGTTTGAATTAATTATGTTCTGATCGCACAGCCTATTAGTTTTTACTAAAATATGTTTTTAAGACCACGATTTCTCACAATTGTAAATATATACTCTATTTCATTTTAAGAAAACTTTAAAACTAAAAACAAACTTTTGTGATTGCTAGTGCACGGAAACTTCAGATAATTCTTCAAATGAATGTAAAGTGGAACAGTATGTAAATGGGCAACTGGTGGCGAATTTTAATATAATCTATTTACAGGCGGTTCTCATCAACATTCTACTCCAAACAGCCCCCCAATGATCACTAAGAATGCAGCACTAAAGGTAAGCACACCTATTTTTGCGCCACAAAGAAAATCAAGTGCCAGAGTGTATTGGGATGACCCCGTTATCACGGATCCAGAACAAGGAACGTTAAGGTAATTATATTGATGATATCTTTCTTTTTTCCAAGACACCTTTGAACATTCTTTACATTTAATCATTAAACATAGCCAGTGTTAATTTTGTACTTAAAATGGAGATTCAAATGCAGCTTAAAAACAACAAGCACACAAAAACAATTTTAAAAAACTCATAATTTCTTATAACTTATTGTAGATCCACATTCTACATTTTTTCATTTCTAGTAAGTATAGAAAAGTAGTCCATTTTTACAGTATGAATTTACAATTTATATCTAAATATATGATATGGAACATTTCATTTAATCTTACAAATTATCTTCAAGGATTATGACTTTTGATCGTCTTGAATATCTTCTTTGCAGAATCACTACTTCACCTAGTAATTTTAGAAGTGGTGGAGAATATACCGAAGGGTCTTATGTTATACATTTTATAGGAACAGATGGAGGGGGTCTTTCAGCATATGATTATCTAATGTTCGAAGTCAAAGGTAAAAAGATAAAATATACAAACACGTGTATACAAGCACGTTATGACATCACTAATTCAGACCCTCGTTGTAACAGAATTGTAACAGAATAAAGTACTTATAATCTTAACATCTATAAATGATGTTGACTTTACATCTTTGACGTTGTTGCAAAATTGAATAAAGCCAATTATATTTGTTCATAATTGTATAAAGAAATTATAGAAAAGCTGCGCATTATCTTCGCTTTAGCGTTTATAACTTTTCTTATCTTTATTCAATTACAAGTATCAAACATACATAATGTCAGTAAAACGAACCATAATTTGTGGTTCTGTGTCATGAGTACATGTAATTTATTAATAAGCAAAATTAACATGAGATAGGATCCTTGTAAAATTCTTAACACATATTTAACGATATAAGTGTCTTTGTGCAACGACATTGCGCTCGTTAGTCCTTTCTGTTATGGATACATTCATAAAACTTGTTTCGCTACTTCTATATTATAAAGAACGTTCTATGTGCCAGAACCGACTTTTATATAGTAAATGACTTCAATTTAACACCATCTCAAAATACAAAGTACATTGATTTCATTTGGCTGAAAATAAAGCTGATCACTAAACAAATTATGTTTTGTTTTAAAGTATATCGATGTGGACCCTTGCGCCGGCCTGAGAATGGCGACATCAATTGCGATAATGGAGACATGATATATGGGACGACCTGCACAGTATCATGTAAATCAGGATTCTATGTCAGTGGCACTAGCAATATGTTATGTCAAAAGAATGGGTACTGGTCCCCTGGCAGTACACCTAATTGTAAACGTAAGTGTGAATGAGTATGATACTTATTTCCAATAACTTCCATTATTTCTATTCCATCACGTGTCATATGTTTAAAATAGAGAGAAACATTTACCCAAGTTTGATTGAACCTTTCAATGTAAAAATAGACTAACAATATTAACAGTAACACAGAATATGTCTAATTTATATGCTAGCATGACGAAATGATGCCATTTCTTTCCTTTTACCTTTTTCCACGATGTATTAAAGGTGTATTTCAATACCATATTCTGCTGCATACTTATCAGAAAAAACCAACAAAACAAATTAATCCACATTTGACAAATTAATCAATAATGAAAATGAACCATCTGTCCTTATTTGAAACAAAACTTTACAATTTTATCATCTATGATATTTCAGTGTTGATTTCTGCCGACTCATGCATAGCAAAAATGTTTTCAATTTTGCATTTCTGTGTGTCTTTAAATGGTCTATTTTTAATATTCTAGCTAAAACTTGTAGAGGGTTACCAAACATATCAAATGGAAGAATTTCCTGTTACAATAACAAAATGGTGTTCGATAATGTTTGTGAAGTGGTGTGCGACGAAGGTTTTCGTGCGATAGGAAATCACTTGATTAGATGTAATTCTGAAGGTCAGTGGGGAGCTTTGCCTACATGCAAAGGTATGTTCCTTTTCTCGTATTCTTTTCGCAGGTTTTGTGTTTCATTGTGCCATGCTAATCGTTATCATTATTGTTTAATGGGTTTATTGGTAGAAAGTGTTTGTATATATTCAGATATTCTTCCTCCTACATTCTTACGCGGAGAGTGTCCTGATGATATGCAAGTTTACATTGATTCAACCAATAATACCGCAACTATAACTTGGGAAGTACCAACAGGAACAGATAACTCGAAGGAACGAGTGATTATTAAAGAAGAACATGGTTATGTCCCTGGACAACGTTTTAGTGCAGGATCATATGTTGTGAAATATAGTATCGAAGACCAAGAACATAACAAGGGAGACTACTGTAATTTCAGAATTGAAGTTTTGAGTAAGATATCAGATATGATCTTGTATATGATTCTATTCAGAATAATAACATATTTAATGTGTTTTATATCAAAACAGTGCTTTTCAACAACTTTGAGAAATCTTTTTACAAATTGAAATATTATAATTCTGTGAAAAGAATTGCTAACTTTTCAATTCCTGCATAATTTCAAACATAAATTTATAGCTAAAGGTAAAGGCATAATATATAAATACTAATTTTTTCATTTGCAGCCATCAGTTGTGAGCCTCCAAATCTGTTGGTGCCACATTTAGTGTATGAATGTCCAGATTCATATAGACTTGGGGCGTCTTGTTCTCTCCGTTGTAAATCTGGATATCCTCTAGGTGGAGCAAATCAAATTCATTGTCAAGTTAAAAAACAAGTTTTAATCCACCAGAGTACCACTGGAAAATGGAAAATGATGACAGTAAAAACCAATTCTGCAAAGGTTGATTCGAACATTGTTCTTTAAATTTAAATAAAAACAATGGAAAAACCTAACAAGTTAAATTAAAAATGCAACTGGGTTTAGCTTGCTCATTGGCGCCGTTTTGTTCCTTACATCTCGCTTCCCTTTCATGGGGCGACATTCTATTTATTAAATCTCGCACCGTTCCCCCGCTAATTAGCGTGTTTTTGCTCCACGCCCTCGCCATTTTTACTTGTTGATTCTCGGGTTGCGGGTCGAAAACAGGAATGGAACAAATCAGCCACCATTCTATGGTGTATTAAAAAGCAGGGATTAAAAATAAATCAACACACCACCGTTAATTCCGTAACAATGTTGTTAGAAAATTATGAAGATGTCCTTTCGATTTTCAGTGCAAAATACAGTTAGCCTTAGCCACCAGTATATAGCATGTACACCTACTGTTGGCTTTAGAACTGTTCCAAAATTCCATTAAAGAAATTCAGGAGGTTATAATTTAATCATTAATATGTATCACTATTATCATTTTGTAGAGACAAATTGTTCAAGAGCAGCTCTTGGTGAGCCTTTAAACGGTGCTCTTGCTTGCAGTGAATGGACACATGGTCAAATGTGTCAAATGCAATGTGAATCTGGCTATGATATTCCTTACATTGGGCTTGGATTTTTTGTATGTGGACGATCTGATGGTAAATGGAGACCAACAAATAATGTGCCTGACTGTGATGGTAAAGTTATAATATCACTGTTTCAATGTTTTAATGGAATAAAAGTTTGAGAATTTGTGTGTGCGTTTAAAAAAATTCTATGAAGATGATTTAATACACGTGTCACAAAAAGCTGTGCAAAACAGTTTTTAACAATACATGTTTCAAATTAACTAGGACAAGTTTTTGTTTCAGTGAAAATGGTCGTCACACATATACATCTACCTGGCAAGTTTTACTATTATACCGGACACTGTAACAGTTCCGCTGAAAACATGAGACAAATTAAAGTAAACTTTGTACAAGCTTTAAACACATCAATGTTTTCCGAAGCCTGTCGTGGCGTGCCTGGATGTCGAGCAGAGAATGTGAATGTCACGTGCGGTCCTATTTCCGGACGCCACAGACGCGATGTTAGTACAAACATGTTTTTCACTAGCATATGAAGTAAGTTTGGGGGAATAAGTAGGAAAAATTTTTCAAACATTAGCGGGGAAAAAGAACAGAGACGTTATTTTAGAAAATAAAGATACGCTGACAATATTGTAGACTATCCAAAAAGAATTAGCAAAGGGTCCTGTTTTAATTAAAAACATAATAAACACAAACGTTAAATAGCAATTCGTACAGCCCTGGACAACCAGTTTTGAAATGTCCACCGGGAACAACACCTAGGGAGTCATCTGCGACTTGTGGTGAGTTGTATCTTTTTTTTTAGTTTCGTTTAATAAATGTTTTGTTTATTTGGCATATTAATCAGAAATCATTTCAAGACTATTACATTAATTGAAATGACAATATTTCTCACTCAAAACTTTTTTTGTGTTCATTAAATCATAGTAGGTGATACTGTTGAACACATTTTGAACTTAAAAATCATGGAAATTTAACACCATGTTACTTTTAAATTGGTGGATTTTTTTCTATCCATTGTTTTTGTTTTGCTCTAACGTAGTCATTGGACTTATCATTAATATGATTATAATATTAGAAGTAAAAAAATCTATTTGTTTTAATGCGTAATGAAAAAGGGCATTCTTTTCCACCGCAAAGAGGTTCAAAACTGGGATTTTTTGATAAAGTATAACCTTGTACAGGTACCAAAAAAGTGTCAGCAAACCGTAAAATGATTCTTCCGATGCCAAGATAAATTGTCTATCACAACTTATCTTCACATTAAAATCTTTAGAAAATGAGAAAAAACCTTCAACTCAAAACTAATGCTTAGAAGATATATAATTATAAGATTGAAAAAAGTAATAAATACGATATTCTCTTATAAAGTTGGATGTCCGAAAGGAAGCTATATGGAAGCAAACGGCGTTTGTGAAAAATGTACCGTTGGCACTTACCAAAACAATTCTTATGCCACGACGTGCATTCCTTGCCCTGAACAATCAAATACAACAGGAACCGGTTCTGATGATATTGAAATGTGTCTTGGTAAGACAAAGTATATTATGTGAATAATGATAAAATATTTTTTCTGTTGTATTAATATACGTTTTATTCTGCACGCAAAAAGTAAGAAGTCACCAAATCACATCGAAGCGTTGTAAGCATTTATTGAAAATAATGAAATTGATAAAATTGACCGTGTTCTCATTGGCAGCATATTAAATTTGATATCTATGAACTAAAGATTTCATTTGTTTCATAATTAAGGGTATTGCACCGAAGGCCAGTTCTCCCAAAACGGTCTTACCCCTTGTGTCAAATGCCCAGTAAACCTGTCCAGGCCAAAACATGGAGAAAGTCGGAGCAAAATGGTAAAGGATGCATGCCGGTAAATAGAGTTAAAAAATGGCGAACGTCAACTGATCAATGCATATAAGATCTAGTCGTCGTCCGGTATAGGTATTGTTATGTTTTTGAGTGTAATATATAAATACAAATAGGTTCTTGAATTCAGATTGGCTAAAACACTTTGTATACTATGTATTTGTACATCGTAACGTTTAACATTTTAATTGTGTGCAGAGTTTTATTGCGTTTTGTTATTCATGGAATATTTATCTATTCAAATGTTATTAGTTTTTAAAATTTGTTAAAAGTTAAAGAATGAAGACCCCTATACATAATCTACATGTCATTGTTAATGACGTGCATTTTTTCCGCGCTTATTTGAAAACAATTCAAAGTTGCTAGGTTTTCTTGTGAATTTGTGATCAGTAACAATTTTCTTTATTATAAATTCAATTCGTTTTTTCAGTTACGGGGAAACTTTAAGGGGGAAAATATAATAGTTTATTTGTATAAAAAATAATATATAGAAAAATCGTTAAATTGCTGTCGACTTTGGTTTTTAGTGTTTTGGAGACATTTCTATACGGCGATAAAAAGATAAACATTGTTGAATCAAAATTAGAATTTTTTATAATGGATCCACAATATCTTTAAAATAAAAAAAATTTTTTGGATCTTATCAATTTGTCGAATTTAAACCAATTTGTTTAAACTAAAAGTTACAGAAACCCTATTTTACAAAAAAAAGATTTTATATTTATTCATTATTAAGAATACGATGGTCGTCTATCATCTGGAAAACACGATAAGACGAAATTTGACTTTTTGACCGTTAAAAACTATACACTGTAGGGTTTACCAGTTGGCCCACAGAGAAGTTTATTAAACGCCATTATTTCAGTTCGAATTATATGGAAAATCTTAAAAATTCCCGGGAACCGTCAGAAGTATTACAAATGTTCACCAGTAACATGCATTGCGACAAAATGGGCAAGTACATGGTCCGACAACATTTACATATGCAGATGTTTCCATTAGAAGGAATGCCATACAGCATGAGAAAGAAAATTTCTTGCACTACAACATTTGTACTTTTTTGATATTTTAAACAATCTATTACCTACAGATGGTGACACAGCTATCGGAAAAATAAAATGTTTACAACAAGTCTAATATCTAAAAGAACCATTATCCATTTAAGAAATGAATGAAGATACAATAAGCACTGATATATGTATTTGTATTGTAATGTGGACATTTATCTAGTAGAAGGAATCTTATCTTTAGTTTCTAATGCTCGAATTACATATTTTAAATGTTTTAATGCATTGTAATATGACTTGTATCATTTATTAGCATTTTTCTAAATAAAGAAACTGTCCGGAAAAAAATAACTTAGTAATACTCGTTCAGGGACTTGAACTTGTATAGTAAACAAGTCGTATTTAAAGAGAAAAAAACATCATATTTTATTCTGTTTCATTTTCTAATTTCATCGAAAGAAATTGCACAGTTTATCATTATATCATTTAAAGCAGATAATAAAAAGCATTGATATATAAAATACAATTAACAAATCAAATTAATCATTTGATCTTTTTTTCAGAAGCTTGCGACCTGAAAATATAATTCCACTTGCGAAATGGACGAGCGTTGTCGTCAGGTTAGATATACGTGCAAATGTTCTTTCCGTGTATAAAGATGGGAAATATTGTGTGTCAAAATTTTTCCCTAATGTCATTTAAATTATTTTAAAATCCAAAGCAGTCATCGAGATTAATGGAGGTTTTAATGAAAATTGTCACATGAATTAATTTGTTTAAAAAAATTTCTCTAAGGGAAATAATAAAAAATTTTAAAAAAAATATTCAAAACCCTGTTTTGGAAAACCCTTTACTTGACAAATTGTGCGATGTTGTGGCTTTTTTTTGATCTAGTTGTTTAATATACATACTAAATGGAAAGAGAGAGAAAAGGTTTTTCATTCAATAGAATTGCTTTGGTAATCAAAATTTTGGGGAGTCAAAAACATATCCATTACAAGTTTAAAAAATTTTAAAATCATGAATGCCCAAACCCCAAAAGTTTTAAATTTAAAAACCCTTTGGACTAAATGTTTGTTCGAAGGGGTTTTTAAACGTATTCAAATACTGATGTTTTCTTGAAATAAAGTATATTAGCACTAAAACTATAAATATCAAATCTTACAGCATTTTTCCATCGCATTAAAACGAGTTTCTTTTTGTATCTTAAAATAGCCAAAGTATGGCGGTTTTGTTTTGAGAAGAATTACCAGGTTATAACCTATAACATACACATGGACATGCGCAAGTGATAATAATTATTGTGATGCTTCTTTGTTTTGTTTTATTTATTCATTTATTTATTTATTTATTTATTCATTTATTCATTTATTTATTTATTGTTGTTTTGTTTATTTAAGGTTGTTGTTTTGTTCGTTTTTTGTTGTTGTTGTTGTTTTTATTTTTTTATCAGTGTATTTGACTACTCACATCATTTCTGTGAAATATTATTATAAATATTCCATAAGTGCGGAAAAAACTCTTATACATATACAATTGTGATCTGCATGATTATAAAGTATTTAGAACAAGATACTGAACGTGAAAAGTGATGTTGAACTAAATACAAAATCATGTTATATATATAACATTTCACATGTAATAAAATATAGTACAATTTACATCAGTACAATTGACAGTAAGTAAAGATGAAACAAAAAGTCTCTACGGATGACCGTTGTGTTCATATTTAAGTACAGTTTTAGAAAAAAAGAAAAAGTGTCTCGTTTTTGCTCTATGTTCAGATGTGAAAGTTTCTTCGTTCAAAGTAATTCCTAGAATAGCGACTACGTCAGAGATTTCGACCTGGTCCTCAACTTGCAAACCAAACATAACTGGCGAGATAATGTCTATGGATGACATTGTTGACACTGGGCTTGCTCAAATTATTATTCCCTCCGTCTGCGATGGTATGAATAAATCATTTCTAATTTAGTTTAATTGCATTCAAAGGTTGACAAAATGATGGACAGAAAAGATGTAGCAATTATAGTGTCCTTGTTTGTTCTAGTATTCAAGCAATTAACTTCTCAGTGTTTACTGTTTTAACTATCAGTAAGAATTTATAAACCTAATGTCTATAAGCCATCCGATTTTATAGTTCACATGTCACAAAATAACGGCTTGATTCATTTATACTTCAGTTTTTTTCCAATGTATAAATAATATTTGAACTGATTTGTAGATGTTGACGAATGTGCAAATTCCCCATGTGGTACCCACAAGTGTATAAATATACGTGGTGGATTCAAGTGTGAATGTGAAAAAGGATTCACTGGCAGTCAATGTGATATTCTTATCGACCTTTGTGAACAAAGCTTGTGCCAGAACAATGCAACATGTGTTTATGGGAAATTCCAATTATTCATGTCAGTGCCCTAATGAATATGGTGGAGCCTTTTGTCAAGTAAGAGCAGGTATGGGAGTATAACTTTTATTTTTCAAAACAACCTTAAAATTCTCTTTTTTTTTTCTGTTTTGGTTTAGTTTCTATTTATGATTTCAAAAACCTAAGTACAACATGTATCGAAAGGACATAAGAGTCTGTGGTGACTCTATTAAAATTAAATTTTTAGGATATACATGTGTATTTTTTTGTAATTCAGTTTTGCCTTATTTTTGCCTTCATTTCTGGACACTCATAACTGACTTAATTGCATGTATATAAGTTGACGGAGCGTGGTCTGATTGGTCTGGTTGGACTAGCTGTTCAAAACCTGTGCTAATGGTATACAGGCAAGGACAAGAAGATGTGACAGCCACCACTAATGCACAAGGCACGGACTGAACGGAAAAGCACTGAAACAAGAACGTGTAAATATGGAAAACTGCCCAGGTAACGTGAAATAATAAACGAAACATGTTTCTTTTGCGTAGGTTTTATTCAACATAACATTTTTAATGCAAAATTTATTTGCGAAATGATAACCTCGATTTTCTTTTTTCAGTGAAAACAAGTTGTAATATCTCGAATGACAATATAAATAATTATGTACCTTATTTGAATGCAGGCACAACTTATATTTTATGTATCGTCTTCATTTATTTTAGAGTGCTTCGTTAACAATGACTCATGGGCTTAGAATAACTTGCAATACAACTACGATTTAAAGAGATGCACTGTATAATGTGAAGATGGTCTTTTATTTTCCGATTCCACCTTTGCCATACTATGATGTGGTGTTGCCGACTGGTTACAAAATGGAATCATCAGACCAAAAATAATCCTACTGCAAGGCTTCATCATGCACAGGTACGACTGTTCTAACATGCAACAGCCATATTTCATTCATTGTCTATGATACTTTGTACATGGTCCAGCAGACTTCAGTTTTAAGGTTATTATTAATTAGCCTAATCAGAAATATACTTACGATTTCGAAATGTGAGAAGCGCATTTGGGTTAATACTTAATTTATGTATGTATAAATGTATGTATGTATGTATGTATGTACGTACGTACTTACGTATGTATGTTTGTTTTGTTTGTATGTACACTTAATGACACAGTAACCTTCGAATTGTCTTCAGTTAATGAAATATGTATTTCGTTGATATGAAGACATCAAGTTAAAAGATCTCAGTAAAACTATGGAAAGTAAGCATTCAGTGTTATGAATCAGAGGTGTCAAAAACTGATCGAATCTGTAATTTAAATTCTGTTTTCAGTGCACATAAGGGGTATCCATTTTTTTTTAAATTTGTTTTTCGTCACAAC
The DNA here is from genome assembly GCF_026571515.1 of Ruditapes philippinarum. Taxonomy (NCBI): domain Eukaryota; kingdom Metazoa; phylum Mollusca; class Bivalvia; order Venerida; family Veneridae; genus Ruditapes; species Ruditapes philippinarum. The sequence goes on along the minus strand of NW_026866912.1, from coordinate 4,607 downwards.
AGGTACCACGTGCTCTGTGGCATCTGAAATTTGCCTCATGCTTAGTCTTTGTAATCATTAATTTTCTGTCTTGTTCTTTCGAATCATTTATTCCAATGAATTTAGTATTGAAAAAATAAATACTGCTGACCAGAACTAAAGTATGTAAGCAATATTTATCATGAACGTTACATTAAACCGAGCTTGTGATATCCGCTAGATTATTTTTTTATTTAACATGAGAGCGAAAAAAGTACATTGAGGGTAATGAAATTCTTTGTAAAGGTTACTGCAGTATAGAGTGAAGTGATCAAGTGAAAATATTTGTCGAATAGAGCAAATGTGTGGTCTTGTTGAGCGCTCCACCACGATAAAGTACCATTAGAAACATTTACTGAATCAAAAGACACGCTTCATGTTTTTTTACCGTTTTTTATGTCTTTTCCAGAGATAGAAATACCAAAACAATAGGTGTGAGTTCGAAAGGACATTATAACGTCGATACCGTGTAGTCCTGACCATATAAGATCCCTTAAAGGCCAACTTGAAGGAAACTTACAAGTTGATTGTTTAAGAGACGGAATCTGCAAAACTGAAGTGCTCCCGAAATGTAATAGTAGTGGACAATATGTGTCAGTGATAGTAAGTCTTAAAGCACCTGAAAATTACACGAACTGGGGTATCAATGTTACAAAAATAAACGGAACCAGTAAGTAACTGCACGATTATCTTTATATGAATCATGTCTGATTATGGTTATGTTTCATATGAACATTATACAGTTTCCAAAAAAAAAATTATCTAAATTCGCTTTTGTTATTTTTGTTATAATTTTATGGCGGAAGATAATGTTTCTGATATAAAAAATGAAATGTTTTAAACTAGTAGTATTTAAAACAATTTTGTAAAATAAAATGAAAGTTATTGATTTATAGAACTTGACCCGCATGGCAATAAAAACAATCAACATTATTGATTGTATTGTTTTGAAACAGTGTTTTAAATTTAATAAAATGACTTTTTAGAAACAACTGAATCTCACCCACAAATAATTCTTTTCAAATGTATAATTTGATTTATATAGCTTCACAACATAGTTTGGTGGATTTTGGAGAACAAGTGATACAATTTGAAACGTCTGCTAAGTACGTTATGAACAACTCTGCGCACGTTTTTCACGTAGTAATTGATGGAACAGATCATTCTCTTTCTGGAGGGGAACAGATGCTGAGTCATGAATCGTCAATGCGTTGTGACCCGGGTACAATTCCCATAGAAATGTTCTGTGGTATGTTCACATTTTTATAGAATTTTAAACTAGCGCAAAAAAGTGCTGGTTTTATTAATTATCTGGGAGAAAAAGTCTAAAAGGTTTTATTGTATGCTGTAAAATTTTTCTTTAAATTTTTTACACTACATTAAAACAAAAACATAATTGCGTTTAAACCAAACTGTTTAAGTTAATTTTGATGTGAAATGTGTTGTAGAGTAACTTTAAAAAAAATTTTATCTTCCTGAAAGTTCCGGAAATACACGAGGGTAAATTTCTTTTGTAAAGTGCGGCAGGCTATTCCAAAAAACATTCAGGACAGCCGATTGTAAACTGCCGTTTGGTTTTTACAATTGGGAAGGGGTCCAGAAAGTTTTGGGGTGCAAAGTGGTTTTCAAAACTTAAAAAGTTATGATTTAAATATATTTTTTAAAAAAATTAATAATAGAAAATAACGTTTAACAAAAAGGTTTTTTCTTGATAAATCCACTATTCTATTTAGAATGATTAAAAGTGAAACGTTCTGGAACGCTGTCTTGCCTTTTTATTTGATCTTCGAACTGTTATCGGACGTTGTTTTTCGTTACTTCAGATATGCATTACTATCAGTGATACCAGCTGGACATTACGTCAATAACACAGGTAATAATATCAAATCATCAAGTAAGATTCGTTAAGACACTTTTAAGTTGCTAATTAAAGCACATGTCCGTCGTCAAATCATAGAAAAGAATCATCGTAGCAAAATTGCTTTATTTTTCAAGCTAGACATTATTAAGCAATGAAAAATTGCCCATCTTAAAGAACATCTTACTGCAATCGTTAGTCAGGAATAGTTGCTAATTTTTTTCTAACTTCAACACCCCAGTGACACATTGTAACAATAATAAGGATATGTTTGCAACGATAAAGATGGTTTTCAATAATATAAGATTATTATAGTTACGGAAAACTTTTGTGTTTTTTATTGTATGTGATAAGTGCAATGACATACACTTGTTTAGACAAAAAGGCTTTTAAATGATCAAAAGTCTCAACTTTCTCCACGTTGATCTTAAACATCGATTTAGCTTTTAATGTCAATATATTAACTTTCAATTTTTTCCAGATGTGCGTTCAGACAAGGGTAGATCATTATGTTGACGGTCAAGGTAAAACACATTAACATATTTCATATTATGTTAAAAAATAAAAATACCAATATGGTACGACATTTCAGACTTTGTCAAATTTCCAACCAAATATTGTATTAATTTGAAACTATTGGGTACAAGTAAAAATTGACATGCAAAGAGAACCGCAATAAAAAAAGTAGGTAAAAATCAAAACACGCTAAAATGGAAATTAGAAAACATGTGGAAACTATTAACGCGATTTAAGACAATAATTTTTGGTCTTTCTGCGGTCGTGGATAACTGTTATTTTCCATTTCTCCAAAGTGAACCACTTATGATTTCTGAATCAAATGAGAGACAAATAACCATAAAAGTACTTTCTGCAGCTGTTGAACATCTAAATTGCTTTTAATCAGTATTGAAACATCATTAACACATTTTGACGTTTCAATTTTTTAAAGATATGTATTTTATGGAATAATGTGCCTTTAACCCCAAATTATGATCTCTGCTGGGCTAATTTAACTATTTTTGTTTACTTGGCTAACTTTCATTCTTAGTGTCTGCTTGGCTAACTTTACTGTGTCTGTTTATGTCTGATACACTAATTTATTATTTTTTGTCGAATGCAACGTTCGTTTTTTTTGATTTAATTTTGACGATAAGTTACTTTTGTTGCAGAAAATGTTGAAGTGACGATAGCTGTTTGGAGTATCGGTTCAACTGCTATTCTGTTGTTTGGCGTCCTTTGTTATCCATATTTCTTATCCATGGAAGGAGGTCACAATATATTTTGTTTGAGACAGGATTGTGACTATCCATTAAAATATATTCTGCACAATTTTAAATATTACTCGCATATAAAGAAAACAATTGATGCAGTTGTACAATTATCATTTTTATAAAGATCAATGTGTATTTACTGTTATTAAAATTTTATCTTATTTGTTAGCAATTTTCATTTTACAGAACTTTTATTGAACGGAACCCACAAGCAAAATCTGTCCTTTTAATAAATCTTAAAATAAAAAGACCAAAACAAACAAACAAAAATAACAAAAAAAAAGAAAACGCGACACTGTTGGAAAAAAATTCAATTTTTCTAAATAATTTTACATGGAGCATATTAAGAGGTTAAAGTCACGGTGGGGCGGGGATCCTCGGGACAACTAAAAGAAAACTGGACTGTTAATATTCCAAAACCAGCATCGTATCTTGTTTTTCTAAAATAATGGTTTTCATATATTTTATGTTACTATTAAGACAGATGAAATAGGATATAAATTTTTTAAACTGAGACAAACAGATTTTTTAGATTTTACAAGAGATTGAAACTGATAATTCGTGTCAAGGGGTGAGAAAAATGTGCAGCCTGACGGGGACTCGAACCCGGGACTTCGGATAACATTCTGCGGATCTACGAATGAGCTATCCGGCAAGCTAAACATCATCTTCCCTAAATAGTGAACAGTTATGACGTGACATACTTCACCACAATATAGTGAAATCGTCCTCGATTTCACAAAGCTACGAGCAGTGCAATTAACTCTGACTAGATGCAGTCAGGCCCAACGTTGGGGGCGCTGATTGTCGCAGCTCAACGAAACAAAGGCTCGTAGGTGATCTGTTGTGAGTTCTTGGACCTGGGGTAGAGGGTTGTAAAAAGACAAGTAATGCGCTACTCAAAATATTTTTCTTCACTACAACAAAAAGTGGGCCTGCGCAACAAATTTCTCTCATTCAAGTGCGCATGCGTTGTGCAGATTAGCGGAAAATTGAAATATTAGCGAGAAAGATATCGAATGAGAATGGAAAAGGGAAAAGAGTTATTTTGTAAGGGAAGATTGTATGAATTTGGCTTGAGTGTATGAATTAAGAAAAACTACGGGAAACAGAAGGGGAAAGGACATTTTCATTTTAAATATACGAAACATGGAACGAAGACCCAATTAAAAGTTTTGGAATCGGCAAGTATACTTGACCCCGTGAAATTCGTTTTTAAGAGAAGATGCATTTGAGATTTAAAGTAAAATTTTATTTTAAATGGCACAAAAAATTAAAATATTTTTATATTAAAATTTGAAATATTTCAGAGGGAAAGGATGGGAAACTCCCAAACCTCAAAAGATGAAAAATTGTAAGTTATTTCCCAAAAAAAGCATCGTATGTCTAATTTTTAAATTTTGTTTTTCTTAAATTTGGGTTTTTTAATATAGCAATATTAAATGGCTAAAAAAAAGTTA
>NW_026866911.1:0-6940 GCF_026571515.1 Ruditapes philippinarum | reverse complement strand
GTTACAAAGCCTAAACCACGCCCACTATCAGAGAGGCGGTTCTCCCTCAACCGTTGAAAAAAGAAAGTACGCCAAACTCAGCACACCGGTTACATTACGGCCAGTAAGGGGAGATCACTGCAGAACAGTTCGTCCTTAAAATCATTCGAACAATATGCAATTCGTACCAATATTTAAATGAACATATTTCTCGGCACATATTGTCTTGAATTTATTTTAAGTATACCAATCATTACCAATTTATTTTGCTTCGACCAGACATTTCAATTTTGAATTTATGCATTAGGATATACTTTTTCACAAAATATGCAACTTAGTTATTAAACAATGATCACAAAACAAGAACATGAAGAAACAATTAATTTGTGCTTCGGATATTCAACTGTAATAGAGAACGATTTTCAATGCTGATTGACTGTTCACATCATTCAGCATAACCATTTAACTTGTATTTTTCTGTCATTAAGTTTGTGTCCGTACATCATTGCTGGAAAACTTTGCTTTGCATAATTATTAAGTTGTTTTTCCAGATAGATATAAAGAGGTGTAGCTAAGGTTTTTAACCCTAAACCTACAGACGGCAATTAGTTCTACTCAGACGATTACAGACAAAATCCTTGCGGTATGATCATGGTTGGTCTACATTGCTTTACTTTTCAATTAGTACTGATATTGAAGATTTGTTCTGAAAACTATGAATTGTTTATGAGAAACTGCGTGGTAATTTGAAATGAATAAAATCGAAACATTTATATTTTTAGTTTCAAAATCGTAGATGCATATACGTCCCAAAATTATGTGATGATTTAGATGGCGGATATTTTTGAAATTAACAAAAAAAAATATTTACGCCTAATAAATTTGTCTATAACAAGTGGTTGAAACGTTTGATGTACATAATATTATTTAACACCAAAATTAGCTGAATTGTCGATGATACGTGAATAATATGCCAGCCAAAACTGTATTATTAGTTGCATCAGTTACACAGATAGACTGCAAAAATGTACATTTTAGGAGTCGAAAACAAAACCATATAGGAAATATTTTCTTTAAAATGAAAAACATCTAGATATCGATAAAAATATTTACTACAAAACATTAAAAATAACACATACTTTGGAAATACATAACCTAAATACAGATCTATATCATAATAAACCGAAAAGTTAGAATACGTTTAAATAATATGCTTTGTTGGGCACCGGGAATAAGAAATGACCACCACTCAACTGTAATATGAGGTAAAGAAATAAATAACGTTCGTGCTTCATAGACACAAAAGATGAAAAAATAGAGGAAAACAGAATCGCTTAAGAAAGCTCAACACGGCAAAATTGAAAATGTTGCAGGTTCGGTTTGATTGACAGTTCCGAAAATTGCATGCTACTGTCCACGCCTCCTAGCACCGGCTTAAGCAGAATTCAACATTTCAACACGAAAATGGTGAAATTTTGAATTTACACACATCCGCAGATGTGTTCATACAGAGGTTATCATTGAACTTTTAATGTGACACAGTAGTGCCATTTCATAAAAAAGCGGCTTATGGCCCCCAGATTATAGTATATGTGTACGTGCCCTTAATGAGAAAACAGTGGGCGGAACTAAATAAATTAAAATTTTGAAATGGGATTTTAGGTAATGAAGCCTGCATATCACAGACAAGCCATCAAAAGACAATTTAAAAAACAGGCAACATATCCTTATGGTGATTACACCGTATTCAAGTAGGAATACTGGAACCACCCAAGTGGAAAAAGGCCAAATAGAAAAAACTAAAATGCAACATGACATGTATACACATCAATTATGTCGTGCTGAACGATCTTCAAGAATCGAAAATATAACACGTTTGATTAAATATACGGGGTGACTTTTTACAGCAGCCACACGACACAAATAACACTGATGTGACCATAAAATTGAGAAAAACAGAATTTCTAAAAAATGAAGACTATATTTAACGTCTATCTTAAAGCAGAACTTTACTAAAAATATCCCCTCGACTTTTTGTTCGAAAAAAATTGAGCTTTCTTGTTTAGTCACTGACAGAAGTTTTATTTGAAATTGAAACTTTATCTTGTCTACCGATTTTACTTTTGTAGCATTGCGTAATTGGTTTCTATAAACGTTTTAAAAATCAGTTATTTTTGTTATTTGTGACATAATCAACCTCAACCATTGCCCCTTACTGTTGTGCTGTTTTCGGTTCGAATCACGACAGACTCTGGATTCTTTCATGTGAGAAAGGTATCCAGCTAGCTCACGGAATGCCGGTCGAATAACTCATGATTAGATGCCCTTTCGTACCTGAAATTGCCTTTACTGTGTTGATACCCAAAAACAAACCAAGAATAAAGAGAATAGTTGCCAAGAAGTCAATGTGTCTTTTAAAATCAAACTATCACGGTTAAGGTATTCTAATATCCGAGAATTATTGGGCAAACTTTAAAAACATTTAAGTAGATTTTAGCTACTTTAACGAGACATTCTAATCAGGAAACGTTCATGCAAGTGTTTGAAATGAATATGGTAGAGTTTACGTAGATACAATCATTCAGATTAAGTTTTTTTTATTTCAACGTCTAATTTGTTTCTAAAAATAATCAATAGGAAAGCATTTTTCATAAGGATTTTTATACAGATTATTACAAATTTTTTTAATTTTGCATACACGCATGGTTTTCTTAAAGGAATGAAACTCGACTTTGTCGTCAATCGTCAGTTACTTACATGTTCAAGTGTTCATTTTGGGTATGCTACTTAAGAAAGATTAAACCATTATCATGTATCTTTGTAAAAAAATCTACAACATTTCTGGCCAATTAGATAACATGTACAAAAAAGGTTGTAGCAAAATGTAATATTATTCAAAAAAAACGCTTTTTTTCGCAATTGTGACATATTGGACCTGTAAAAATATGTTACAATATAACAGTACTTTTTTTAAATATTTCATATTAACTAAATTATATATACATGTACCTGGTCGTAATTGTTGCTTGTAGTATTCGGTATTTTGCTTTCATAACCAATAAATTGAATAATAAAATTATAATACAAATTCAAGCATTTATATGAACTATGCTCTAAATGTTATGTTTCATGCAGGTTTATATTGATTACACTTGAATCCTAGAATCTTCTGTCCCAGAAAAAATCTAAAATAAAATCAGATATATTATCATATTTTAAATTCTATTCCAGGATTTTGTTTTGTTGAAAATATACAATATTTTAAATATGTGCATAACAACATATTCCATTGCCAATTTGATTCTAAAGATATACATGTAATAGTAATATAATAATAGTTTTCAGTCATATCAACATATGAATTTTGTAAAAACAAAATACAATGAATACACGTTTACCTTTGTTGAAAATTCCGGAATCACCCCAGTCAATATAATAAGAATCCATGTCAAATGTTTTCTTCAGTGAAAAACACTATTAGTACTAAAAAAATCTTATAAGGAACGATTACTAGATTACTCGAGATTAATTCGTATTCAATGAAAATAAAAAAAGAAATAAATAAACAATTGATTAAATCATATACTTGGTTTTTATTTAGTATGTTCGTGAGAAGTGATAGAAAGTATAACCTATCTCAGGCCATTTTCAAAAGACCAGTGGGAACATTTCAGCTTATCGAAGTCCCGATTTCATCTTTGTTAATTTACAATTTCAACATTTCATCTTCACTTTGAATTCGCGAGGATACACTCGAGAATTCACAAAGATGAAATCGGGAATTCATGAAGTTGAAATGTCCGTGCGTATTGAAGTATTTCACTGACTTAAGTAGTATTCAAAATACTAAAATCAATAATTTGACTACTTATTATAGAATTTGACGCATTATATTTACATATTAGAACCCTGCAATCAAAATGAAATAAAATCATCTTTCTTTAAATCTTTATAACATATACCGATCTACTCTGAAAAGGAAAACAAACGTATAATTAATGCTTCAACTGACATCTATTACTCTGAATATAGTGCTCTATTTATTGTTTACGTTTAAGTACAATATTAATTCACTTTTTGTATCGTGTGTTCTGTATTGAATTCATGATTGCCACATTATTTGTATCATTAAAACACCATACTGATTGCTTAGTAGTAGTATAGAGGCCTCTTTGGCATCACGACTGCGCATGCGCGACGCTATATTGGATTCTATTTTCAGAATGACATCGTTGTTCTATTTTTAGAATGTGATCGTCCGTCTATTTTGAGAATTTTATTTTTAATCTCCCGGAAGTATACGGAGCTGACTCGTATACCCGAACTAGGGCTTGAATCGCGGACATTGTTGGTCAGGTCCTTGGCCTTAGACGGAGAGATAAATATTATCATTTATAAAAGAAATTTCTGTAAATAAATACCTTCTTAACATTCTAATTTATAAAATCAAATAAACTAGAATTAAAAAATGCAAAAACCTTTTTCTTTAATATGGTCAAAATAAATAATATACATTGAATAAAAATAGTACTTGTTTACTTATAGGCGGTCCGAAACCAAATGACACAAATCATTAGTGTATTATAATTTCTAAATGCTCTGATCACGAATGTATCAAAAGTGATCGTAGTCACAGTGTCTGCCTTATGTTTATTTAGGGACGGATGTACGGACAATGGTCCATTCAACTGTCAAAATTAATCTTTTGAAAGTCGCCACTTGGTCTGGCGTATGTTTATTTAGGGACGGATATGCGCACAATGCTCAATTCAACTGTCAAAAGTGTATCCGTCTAAAGTAAAAGCGGGTAGCAATAAGCTATTGAAGTGTCAGTTTACCACTAGGGCATAATTTTAAACTCATTTTGGAAAAGAAATGCCAACATGTTTTTAAAACTGATCATCACGAATGTGCAAAAATTATAAAAAAAATAATAATAGTAAATAATAATAAATAATAATAAAAAATTATCAATGGTAACTAAAACCCAAAAAAATACAACAGAAAAGGCGTTTTTGTCTTTTGTGCAACATTTTTCTATAAACATTTTGATTTTTTTCGCAACAAATGATAGACCTGCCAGAATGCTTCGAAATAAACCCTAGGTTCTCGATTCGATTTTCAGCCATTCTCGAGTTATAGCTCTTTAGCGTTTTTTTAACCATTTTTTTTTTCAAAGTCCATAAAACCCTTAGATTTATTTATCATTTGAAAGATCTCTACGAGTAAATACAGAAAATACATATTATATGGATCTATCTTTTACCGTTTCTGAGATAGGAGAGTTTGAATATGGCAGACAAAATCACTCATGGGTATAAAATAACGTATAACTTTATCGTTACTGGACATAACATAGACATGTTGCATATCAAACGAAAGGTCTTGGTAAATGCTACAAGCTCGTACTGTCAAACCGGAAGTGAAATCACTCATGCTTTAAAATTATTAAGATAACTAAAATAAGCTTACGGTGGCGGTGGCGGTGGTGGTGGAGATGGTGGTGGTTGTGAAGGAGCAGGAGATAAATAGAAGGCAGATCCTGTTTCCAATCATACATGTTTATTGATAAAATATTTGCAGAAATTTTTTTTTTTTATACACACGTATTAAAATCTGATTGGCTGCTATTTTTGGCATGACGTTATTCAACTATTTATGTTTTAAATAGTCATGTGACCAAAATTATTGGTCAAATAATCCTTCTGTCTGATTGGTTACATTCAGGCTGTAAGGAAGGAGAAATTGCTGTTAGATTGGACAATGTCATTTCTAAATTTAGGTCAGCGCATGCGTATAATGTATCACAGTGGTGACTTCAGTCATTTGGCGATTGGACGTCATAGAGTAAACATCATTACGCAGTAAGTTGAGTTTATATTTCAAGTACAGTATTTTCAAATGAAGAATGTTTAATAGAAATAGAGCGTTTATGCACTAGTGATTTTTAGTCCGTATTCATAAAGAGTGCCTTCAAACATTTCGTACAATACCAAACATGACCGGGTTATATTGACTAAGGAAGGCGTAAATCCACATTTTATGCTTGAGTGACTTTACTTCATTTCTTGGGCCCTATCCGAGTCAGCGATACAAAAGTATACATTTTCTGAATCTATTGAGTAATACCTTCCGTTCGATACAGGTATTGATAAGATAGGTCCGTTGGTTGGGTAGAAAAAATGAATTTCACGCACGAGTGAATTGAAATCCGGGTTGATCGTGTGACTAAAATGTACTCGTCAAGACCTTCAATTTGATACCAAACACGACTATGTTTCGTTCATAAACAAAAAGGTTATGCGCGTTTTTCCGCATGAGTGATTTTGTCTGCCATATTAAAACTGTCCTATCTCAGAAATGGTAAAAGATAGATCCATATAATAATACATTTTCTGTATCTACTCGCAGAGATCTTTCAAACTGTAAATACATCTTACGGTTTTATGGACTTTGAAAAATTGGTTTAAAAAACCAATAAAGGGCCATAGCTCGAGAACGGCTAAAAATCGAATGGAGAACCTAGGATTTATTTTGAAGTTTTTGGTCAGGTCTATCAAATGAAACAAATATCTTGAAAATCAATATCGTAAAAGATTCAGTTTTGGTTTATTTTCATTTACCAATTTCAATTTTTTTTTTTTTTTTTTTTTTTTTTTTTTTTTTTTTTTTTTTTTTGATAATTTATGATCTTTCTTGATAAATGTTTTCTCATTTTTCCTTAAACAACCAACCTTTACAGAGATGATATTTCGGTGGTCTCCTATGGAAGGGTTTTAACGCAAAAATCACATCTTGCCTTCTTACGTTACATAGTGCTTTCTGACTTGAACATCTTGGATTCTTACTATTACATTTTGCATTATGAAATGCACACAATGCATTCTGGCTTAAACATCTTGTATTATGACTGACACATTTTGCTTTAAATTGCATGAATCGTTCGTTATCTTCAAATTTT
>NW_026866910.1:0-16160 GCF_026571515.1 Ruditapes philippinarum | reverse complement strand
AACATTTTTTAAAAATATCCTTTTTGTACCTTTTTTGTCACATGTTATCTGCTTTTTACCATAAACAACACTTTTGCAGTATAAGTAAGTAAAACAACTTCATTCCTGACATTAATTTGATACAAGAATGCAATAAAAGAACAAAAGCATCTGTTTTTACTGCTTAAAATTAAGCCAGAACGACTAATCTGTACTTTTCATAATTTTGGCGGCCATCTTGGACGCCATCTTGGATTTCTCTGTTCGCCACCATTTATGCCAATTTATGACGGCAGATTTGGAAACTACAAACATTTAGGAACATTTTGGTATATGACATGTCTTGTTAAAAATGGGTCCGGATAGCCCCTATATATAGGCTAATTTTTTTCGTAATTGTCACCCTACCATAATCACTTTATCTATAAACTATAAAACGGCTTATATTCATAATAAGCTATTTGCAGTAGGGAATGAAACTCTATTTCCTTTAAGCAATATTTTAATATAAAACGACCAATGTGTTTTTCAAAATTATTATACCTTGTTATTCTTTATAAACAGTTTTTCTCGAATATTTCAATCCTGTATTTGCAAATGGCTTGGGATCAAATTTTCAACACATACCTTCAAATGTGATAAATCTGATCGATATATTCAGTTAACAACACAAATATAATTGAAATGTAAATTATACTACATTATGGTATTACTAAAAGAAAGAAGCCAGCAAAATGTTCAGTTGTTTCATCTTCATTAAATCATACTATATAAACTCTTTCAAATATAGAATGTGTATTTTTGTAAACTTTACTGGTTAAGTTAAGCTGATCAATATACGGTCGTATTAATTCGGTATTTTTGAGGGCAGATATTATGCTTACAGTCTTTCTAGATATGTTTGACGCCTGTGTCTTCATAAATTAATTTTACGGGCAATGCCATTTTAGGGCAATGCCATTTTACAACTCTGAGAAAAAAAATAATTTATTTTTGGGGGATAGTAATCGTGACATATACTTTAAGTATATAAAAACAAAACCAATTTATATTTCATTTTTAAGATTAATTTCAATATAATATTTATATTTATATATAAAAACAGTTTATTATTGTATATATATATTACATTATTTGGTTTATAATATTAGATTTTAACATGTATAAAAATGTTCTTGTATATTAAGTTATCCTAGCAGTATTTGATGATATATAATATGATCGTAAATAATAATTCCCAATCAATTTTAACTGTTTACCTACAAATCAGAGTGATACAACCTGGACAAGTATTATACATTAAATGCATCTTTACATATTTTGTATTAAATTACGGAAATTTATAATGCTAACATTCGGCTGAACTACAAATGTGACATTTGGTCGTATCGATGTCTTTACTTTAAGAAAATATCAGTTAAAACAGCTATAAGAGAATATTTCAAAACATATAACTAAGAGGGTATTAATCTATGCCTTATGAAATATTTTAATAAAATTTATCAACCGTTAAATTATATTGGTTCCATTATTATATGGTTGTTTCCCTAAAATGTTGTAACATAAAATTCTCTGTTATTTAATACACATGAATACTGTACGCTTAATGAATACAATGATCTAGAACAATTTTTTTTGTATATAAAGTAGGGCTTCATCCATTTAGCAATGATGTTGTGCATGCGCCACCTACCGACCGACCGACTACCTACCTACCTACATACCATTAATGTCAAACCCCTAGCTAGGACGTAGACATGACACTAGACTAGTCACACCAGAGACAGATTTGAGATCTGAATGAGATATGAATCTGGGAACCAGTCCCTATCTCTTATTGAAAATACCCATTGGTTCACTTACATGCCCAGTGTATAGCACTGATACATGCGAGGATTACCTGCATTTCTTACAAGTACACATCTAGTTAGGTGGGAAACACTTAAAGTATCTCATTATGCAATGATGGTTTCATCTTCATAAATTTTAAAGCAATGAAAACGTATTCCCTGAAGAAAAACGCCGAAGAGCCTGGTTATGTTTGGAACTGAAAGGGCGAGTTACTGTCCCTGCCCTTAAGTAGAAAACAAAGACTCAAATGCTCAAAAGAAAATGATTGAAATATTTCGTCTACATTGCAATGGTAACATTATTTTACTAGAATGTAGTTAAAATAGAGAAAACAGAATGATTAAAGAACGCCCAAAACGACAAAATTGCAAATATTGCAGTCTCTATTGCATTGCGCCTGTTCATGGACGGTTCTGGAAAGTGCAAGTTACCGCCCACGCCCCCTAGCACCGGCTTATGCAGTATTCAATATTTAAACATGTGAACATGCAGATGGATAGTCTTAAAATGAGTGTATACAAAGTGTTTATGGCGAACCTGAAAGTCAGATATATTTTAGGAAACCTGTAAACATTTACTGCAGGATGCAAAGCTGAATATCTGGTATATTTTCAAGATAGTACAGGGGTTCGAGTATTTATATTTCTGTTTCTATAAACACGTATATTTTATGGATATAATAATATTTGTACAAAGAAACATTTTGAGATAAAGTATTGATAAAAAAAGTTAATAGATTTAGATAATTATGGACCTGATATGTATTGAGAATAATTACTAGAAAGCTTGCATTGGTTTGTCAATAAAACGACAACGTAACAGAGAACATATCGGTTAACCCCTTATTTGACTCCTAAACTTCTGAAAAGAATATATTATATAATAATAATGATTATCCGATATATCATGAAACATCCTGTTAATTAGGCTCTCTAGTTCTTGCATGTACCTTCACGTGGTATAAAATGTTTATGCAAATACTTATACTTATAATCACATCCACGTCACACATAACTGACCTCTTTATCCTTTACTGACCTTTTGCTTATATTTTCATTGTTAAGTTGAGATGACTGAATTCATTTTATAATTTAGAAAACTATATAATAGTGATTGTCAAACTAGATACTGGAACATGTTAAGGATAAAAAATAAATCTACCTAAAATATAAAGAGACTGCCCCACTCTTTTATAAATAGATGTTATAGGTAATTTTAGACGGATATTTAAAGAAATCTCATTTGGTCACGTGACTTATTTAATGTCCATGCATAGATAATTATGAAATTGAAAGCAATTATAGCAAAATGTCAAATAATTTTGACTTTCACCTGTTCACTCACTTTACACCTTTGGAAGGGCATAATGTCACTTTACTAAATATATATTTACTGTAATTTTAGTCGGATATTTAAAGAAATCTCACTTGGTCACGTGAGTTATTTAATGTCCATGCATAGATAATTATAAAATTGAAAGCAATTATAGCAAAATGTCAAATAATTTTGACTTTCACCTGTTCACTCACTGTACACCTTTGGAAGGGCATAATGTCACTTTACTAAATATATATTTGAAATTAAATTCAGAAATAAACATAAGTGTTCCAAGCGCTTTGTCTTTCAGGAATTTGTTAATAACATTTTGTTTTAGTTTCAACACAATGCGTTCCAAATTTAACCTTTTATTTCCATCTTAAATAAGACCAAAAAGTTGGGACAAGCAAACAGCAAATATAGACTGACAAATTAAATCAAATATCATGCTTCATCATTTAAATATTTGCATTCCAGCATACAGTGTAAATTTGTTTATATTTTAAATTGCCCATGGTGTCGGGTTGTTGCATGACAATACTTCGTCAACGAAAGCGGCCATTGTACAAGAATATCTGAAACAGGAAAAGGTTGTCGAGCTTCCTCAACCTCCTTGTTTGCCATATCTTGCCTCTTGTGACTTTTTCCTATTTCCGTAGCTCTAGAAACACCTTGCTTGAAGAAAATACCAAACGCGAGAAAATCTAGGTTCGGCTAATATCGAGTGTCTGGACAGTATACCACGAAAAGACTATCAAAACGTATCTAAAAACTGGATTGAAATAATTAAACTTTGTATATCAACTGATGGTGAGTATTTTGAAAGATTAAGATTATTATTTTGGCATTATTTGTTAAGCACTTCTGAAAATTAACCCAATAACGACCTGTTAACGTTAGGCTAATGAATAAATGCGTTCAAGATAACATTTCATCGTGGTTTAAACACATTTATTTCAGCTCGATTGGGAAACAAGTTTTAACAATTCATATTTATCATTTAAACAAATTGAATACACAAATTTATGATGTCAATAATATGCATTTACGTTTTCAGCGTCAACACTTCAAGAGTTCACTAAAGCGTGATTGTGATTGAATTAATTCAACTTCACTTATTTGAGCTTCATGAATTTACTCTAACATCTTAACAAGTATTTGTTTAATTGGAGATATGAATTCGTGTATTTTTTAGCAATAATGAAGTTTACATTTTGATAACGTAAATTTGAACATTTAAAAACCGTTTATTCATGAGGTCGACAACGTTAATTATTAATGAAGTTGGAAGTTTAGAAACTCGAATTCATGATGAAGCTGAATTGATGCTTAGTGAAATTTATAGTTCGAATTCTTTTAGCTTCAATCTTGAATTCAAGAAGTTTAAATCGTGAGTATGGGATGTTTTAATGCAACTATCTGACTTTCGAAAGTAAATTATATATTTTAACAATCTGATTAAAATTAGCTCTAAATAACGCTCCGCTTTTATATCTAACAGTGACCAATTACGAAGGTATGTCTGGTGATCTTTCACATAGTCAGTCATCGGCAAGCATTTATTATTTTGAAAGCGATGCGGTTTCTTATTTCAACCCTGAGAAAGCCAATGCTGAGTAGGAAATTGTCACGATTTTGAGCTATATGGACAACGACAAGTTTATTCCCACAGGTAAACTGGCAACACAATCTTGCAAATTAAAATTGACTCTATTATTTCAAGTAATTTTAATAAAAAATATTTTTTTCCCCAACAAAAACCAACAATTTGTTTGACTTCCCAGGAAAACGGTATTTTGATACGTTGTCTAATGCCTGTGATTGCATGGCTAAAAATAGCTTTCTTGGGAAGTCCGAATTATAAAGAAGGCGAAACATACAAGGTCGTAATGAGATATACATAACAAAAATAAGTAGATCCGAACTTCAGTCAGATTGTACATTTTAATAATATGTTTAATGTTTGAATACATTTCAAATCTTCCTTAACTAGATTATAATTTACTTTCATAGGTATAATTTAAGTTTTTGTTTTCTTATAATTGCAAGAAAAAATAAATACAGTTTTTAATTTAAAAGAGAATCAATTTTGTTATTTTTGTAACCGTATCAATCCGTATATTTCGTGTCTAAATATGACATTTAAAATCACTATAAAGGGAGTCACTGATGTATACCGTAACTATTCAAATAACAACATTTAAAGAGGAAGTTTTAAAGAGGTCGGGAAGTAATATATCTATCCGTGTTTTACTTTTTATGTTTGTGTGTGTGTTGTTTTAGGAATGTCAAGTGATAATACCCATTTTCTCTCACGTATTCAACCGGGGATGGCGGATATTAGTATTGTGCTACTTCTTGTGAAAGCTCGATTATTACTTGATTATTTGTATAAAACACTCGATATGTCTTAAATATGTTATCACAATGCTTCTAAAATTTCTAAAACAAAGGACATAGTATAAGTATCACTTTGATTTTTAAGCATAAAGATGTAACCAATGAAATAAAGCATAATAAAATCAACATCGTTTAGTTATGCTTAAATACATGTATTTGAAAGAATATCCATAAGTTGATCATATTAATATTGATGTGTATAGTATTCTCATTTTCTAGACTGCTCTGCACATTATGAATAGCAGATAATATTGTCTAATGAAACGTCAGTATTTAAACTAGTAATGTTTGTTGATATGGTATTTACTGGTAAGTTCTTTTACTAAATGATAATTTGTCTTTTAAGAATACAAATGTGTGATTTCTTCTTACACACATGTTCCTAAATCTCATAAATGCATTTCGCTTCTATATCTTATAATGATTAAGGGAAAGACAGTTGATACTGCTGCTGGGACTTGTTGTCCAACACTTTTGCCCATAGTTAAAATTGATAAAATAATGTACTTAACCTGTTTTCAAAGGGCGAGGAAATATCATTAAAACTAAGAAAAGATATGAATAAAATTCATTACACCTTATAACAGCCTATTATGACTTTAAAATTTTAAATCTGTATCTTTTTTAAGGTAAGATTATAATGTGTATATCCATGGGATAGTATATTCTTTAAAAAGACATCATTTGTACTAGCATTGTTTGCTTATAAAATATTTGTAAAAGTATTATTATGTAATAATTCATTATCAATATCAACATATCAAGTATAAAATTGAATACGTGATGAGTTTCAATTCATGATCCATGTAGTTAAAATCGTGAATATTTTAGTTAAATCTGTAATTCATGAATATTTATTCGTGAATAGGGAAAGTTCCAATTTTCACACCTTTTTAAGTATGTTAACATTTAAAATACCTTAAAAACATGCATTTTAACTTGTCCTAAAGTAAATTATAAATTTACTTTTATAGGCATGATTTACGATTTGTTCTTCCAATTGCAAAGAAGTTAAAAGAGTTTATGAATTAAAAGCGAGTGTGTTTTCATTTTGACCGTATCAATCCGATTAATTTTGCGTCTAAAAATAACATTTAAAAAGGAGTCACTGGTGCATATTGCAACTTTTCAAATCACAACATTGAAAGAGGAAGTTTAGAACCTATTTATTTGGTAGTGATTAATCAGGTATTTACATAAGGTATTTATATATTATATCTTTTGTTCGTTTTAGTAAATGTTATAACATAATATTTATAATGTTATATTTCTAAATTATCGTGTTTTTACCGATTAACGGATACTGTAGTAATTCTTTTAATATAATTATAGGTATTGCTTATTTTTGTTTTTGTACCTTTAAATTCTGCATAAAACATTCGATATGTTAAACATATTTTATTGTAATAAATAAATATCACGAATACAAAAAACATACCTTAGTACTATTCTTGTTATTCGTCTAAAGATATAAAACAAAACAAAAAGAAGAACAATTAAAGCAGCATCGTTTGGTTATGCTAAAAGATATGTTTTCCCTTAAGTTGATCACATTATTATCCATATATATAATTCTCACTTTTAGAATTGCCTAAATGAATACGGAATAATGTTGCTTAAGGAAACGTCAGCATTCATACTAGTATTGATTGTGGATATGGTATTTAGTGGTAAGTTATTTTACTTTATGATAATTTGTACTGTTAGAATAAAAATGTGTGCATTTCTGTTAAAACGTATTCTTTTAATGTCCTGAATGCATCTATGTTGCCTTTTTACAGTTTATTTATTAATATTCCTATTTTTGTGGTCAAGTTTAGAATTATTTATTAATTGTATATAAAGAATCTGACTTAGCATATTTATGGTTCGTTACATTGTAAATGTGGAAATATATACTAGAGGAATATGTGAACATGCAAAAATATCATATTTACAGAATGTTATGTTGGCTGCAAATCCTGCTCGGGTTCAACTTGCACAAGTTGTGAACCATCTTACTTTTTATCAAATGGCTTTTGTTCACAATGTCCTCCGGATTGTGAACTATGTAACAACTTCGATAACTGTACTTTGTGTAAGCCAAATAAATTTGGTTTTAGATGCACTTCCAACTGTGATGATAATTGTCTAAGTAGTGAATGTCATGTTCAAACGGGAGATTGTGCGCAATGTCAGCCTGGTCTCTATGGCTTTCAATGTATACACAATTGCAGTTTATGCGAGAATGAACGATGTGATTTACGAACCTGCTCGAGTGGTTGTAGAGCTGGATACTATGTGTATAAAATCGGTGTAGATACAATATGTCAAATATGTCCGAAAAATTGTAAACATTGTACAAATGGAAACACATGTAATATTTGCAATAATGGTTTTCACCTCTTTAAGTTTAATGACAAAGTTCACTGTGTGTCATGTTTTCAAGAAACACAATGTCCTGACTGTGTTATTCAAGGTTGTAACCAGTGTCAAATACACAATGCTTCGTTAGTCTGCGCTGATTGTCCAGAAGGACAAATATTCAATGGTAAAACATGCGAATCAAACACATCATTGTGCTCGAAAGAATGTTCTACGAATTGTGATAGTAATGGAATTTGTAAAGGAGAATGTAATGAGGGCTGGACTGGCGAGACATGTTCAACACAATGTAACAGCAAGTGTTTAAAGTGCACAAAAAATAACAGAAATAGTTGTCTACAGTGTAAAGGTAATTTTCACTCAACCGATTGCAATTTTGCCTGCAACCCGGCATGCATAGTGCAAAGCGGTAGTCAAACATGTGCTCATGCAAGCGGATATTGTTTAAACGGATGTAACCAAACATTTTGGGGCGGAACCTGTGAGCAACCATGTCCTGGTGGATGTAAAGATCTAGCATGTGATAGAAACAACGGTACATGTACTGATGGATGTAATAATGGACTGAATGGAGATAAATGTACTCAAAGTATCACAATCGGTAAACAATTTGTATTTGATTTCTGCCAGGAATTCATTCAAAATACTTTATTTATAAGTAACTCCTTTGGATTAAATCAATTCATAATTACCATAAATATCGAGCAATCTATAATTGTTCGCCCTTAATATGGTGGTGTAAAGGGATATTGGGAATATGTTTTGCCTCTTTATATGATTGTGTAAGTTTTAATTTGAACGTTGGTAACCACATGTATAACGTGCACACGTAGTAGTTTATATGTTTTAACGTTTTAACTCGTGTAAAGTAGTGAGAAGATATAATGGCGTATAATAATCATTCTCACTGAATTTCATGTGTAAAGTATATATTACGGTGGCATTTAAGAGATATTGATCCGAAAGACTGCTTTAGTCATTTCCAGCCCGGGAATCGATTCCTCAATGTTGAGATTAAAACTTTTTCGCAGTTTATGGCAAACAAATTGTTCCAGTTATCATTAGACTATAGTTAGTGTAATATCTATCACAATTCAATGTTATATCTACAGAACCATTAAGGACAACAACAACAATAACATCAGACGAAACTATAACACAACAACAAATATTTGTGCGACGTGACGATAAAGCTCGTTATTTAACCATTGGTTACTTTTCTGGATTCGGATCTTGTGCTGCCATAGTAGTATTTGTTATATTGTTTTACATAATTAGACGAAGGTGAATGTTTTCACTAATTTAATACTATACATGATGTTTGTTCCTAATGTAAAACAAAATATTCTCTTTACTGATGATTTTAATAATAATGACAATAAACATTATGTTATTGTCGCTTTTTAATCATGATTTAATTGTTATGTTTTAAGTACTATCAAGTTAAGTATGTCGGTTGTTACTTGTTTGCATGGTTATCTATTACTGAAATATACTTTATATGTAATAATGTATAATACTATTAAAACTTTATTATTTAATACAGGTATCTGGCAAGTATAACGCACAAAGATAACAAACCTAACAATGATATTCCAACATATTATAACACAAGAACTAATTTCGGAGCTGTTAATGCTGAGTCAGCCGATGTAATAAATAATTACGAAAGTTTGAGTAATAACAGGATTCCAGATAATGTTTACAATGGTAAATGATATATTTTATAATGTAAACAATGGTCTGTGATTAAGTCTGGTTAGATCTAGAATTATGATAAGTTCATGTACTTGACTTAATATTCGTTGTTCATAATTTTAATTTATCTAAATATTTAAATATTTATATATTGATTGATTGACTAATTGATTAATTAATAATTTATTTATTTATTTACTTTCTTATATTCAGATCTTGGAACAACATTGCCATAGATGCAAGAGAAAAGTGATTTACTAGTGGAAACAACACAATGACTGTATTTTTGTTTATATTATATTCGATACATATATTACGGTGGTGATAAAAGTATTTCTATTCTTAATCACAAACATGCACTTACGACAACGAGGTAGCAGTATTGTCCCTTTGTGCGTTAACACTATAATAAGCCTTTCTTGTCCATTTTAGATTTTTCACATATTGAATTTTCCTGAAAGTGTAAAGACTATTGTTTATATTCAAGCGGTTAGGATTCCGGATGTAAATATTCAGAATTCCTCAAAGTCGAAGTAGTGTCACTTGCCTATGTATGTATACGGTAAACATCAGCATGGATAAAATATCATGGATTGCCTTCTTTTATAATCAAGATACTGGAAAATTTGTTCAAACCTGTGCACATAAGGTATAAGAAATTATGTGTGCACCAGAAAGTTGAATTAATGAGTTATGACCCATAAGTAAAAAACGTTTTTGCCTGTTAATGTTCTTTTTGTGTGAATCCAGCTACACAGTAGCTAATACTTGCAATATGCATGCTACAATGTAGTCGCGACATATAGAAAACAGAACTGTCCAGTCACCCCTCAAAACATGTGCTGAATGTGCAATCATCCGTCGACATGTGTGAATATTGATTTTTCTTGTTATGTGATATTGAGGCTACATAACATCTGATCCCAATTTAAATTTACATTTCATTTAGTTCCGCAGATTGTTTTCCCTTTTAATGTCTTTACTTTACAAACCTGCAGGATCAGATGTATACTTGTATGCAAGAATAACGCTCTCAGACTTATTTAATCTTTATAAATGTCTCGCACAGCGAACTTAAAATGCGTTTAAATGCTGTAATATATTGACTCGCTATTGGTCAGCTAGTATTAGCCACTAGCTGATAAGCCCCGCCTAAATTCACCTGGCACCACCTCTATGTAGTATCATTAGTAAATAGATTTAGTAACCAGACGGCTGCGTTGTTTAATCTCTCTACCCATGCTTGTCCAGTAACTATGTTATAGCAGACATTACATTGGCGACGAGGATGATTGGATAATACTTTTCACTTGTTTAATTAATTCTAGAGGACTTGTTAATAATAAGTTCAGTGATAAAGTTATTGTGGCTATTTTCAAGAATATAGGATTTATATAAATTATTTCAAGATGGCATCTTTTGAACTGCCAACGCCACAGCCTTTCAAAGTTATTGGACAAACTAACCAACTTATCCAGTTCATGGGACAATTACATCAAACGTTTTGAATATTACATACATGCAGCCGGAAATAACAAAAGACGAAAGAAAAAAGCTCTCCTATTACATCTGGGAGGAGAAGAATTACAAGACATATATGAGACATCAATCCGTCAAGAAAATTCTTATAGGCCAAACAGTCAGGGTTTAACTCATTACTTTAATCCAAGGAAAAACATAGCATATGAAAGACATAGATTTAGACAGAAAAACAACACTCAGATGAAAACTGTAGACGATTACATTGTCAAGACTAAAAAAAACTCTCAGTATCTTGTGATTTTCCAGAAAATACAGCAGACGACATGATTCGCGATCAAATTATAGAACATTGTACCTCAAAAGAATTTAAAGAATCAGATTTCTACGCGAACAAGACCTAACATTAGAAAAAATTCAACATATTGCCCCGCACAACAGAACTTGCAAACTTGCATGCCAATGAAATACAACAGTCTACAAGAAATCAACACAAATTAGATTATACCTATCAAAATGACGTAAATCACGTTAAACACAAAACCAACTAGACAGCGGAAGCAGTACCAGCCAAGAGCAAGACCAGCACCAAAACCGACACATTCAAGAGCTGCTACCGTTGCGGAGGCAAAAGGTCATTCTGGTCACGAATGTCTTAAATCTCGTAATATTACGTGTCGTAAATGCAACAAGCTTGGACATTATGCAAACATGTGCAAATTCTCAAAAAAGCCCACGTGCATTACGGTTAAAGGATCTCAAGAAAAATGTAAGTGTTACAAACAAGACGAATGTGTTATTCAACATAAATTCAAAAATGTCAGTCACCATATGTGCAAGTTTGAAATAGAAGGAATTAAATGTTAAATTTTGCTCATAGAATTCTGGAGCTAGTGTTTAACTGGCCTAGATTTCGCGCAACCTTTGAAAAAGGGTGAAAAACAAAATCAACATTTTCACTTCACAAATGTCATTCAAAGATCTACCCTTATGCTCAAAAAATACCTTTGAAAGTTCTTGGGGAATTGCAGAAAATGAAAATTGTGAAATTTTAAAATGAAAAGGAAACAAAAATAAAATTTCACAATTCATTGATAAAGAATGTACACCACTATTAGGACCAGCAAACTGCAGTTGATCTAGGAATTACTTTAAATTCTGCATAAAATAATGTGAAAACAAATCAAAATAACATGAATAATATTTTATCAGAGTTTTAGTGACAGATTTCAAGGATTGGGAAAAACTCAAAGATTTCCAGCTACAGCTACACATCAACAGAGATGTTAAGCCCATTGCACAGCCAAAATCGCAGAAATACTTTCAAAATGCGACAGCAAGTCAGAGACAAAATTAAACAACTACTAGATTCTGACGTCATAGAAAAAGTTTGAAGGTGCTACACCATGGGTGTCACCCCTGGTAATTTTTCCGAAAAGTAATGGAGACATAAGAATTTGTGTAGACATGAGACAAGACAAATACAGCAGTTGAACGTGAACGGTTTTCAATGCCGAACATTGACGAAACACTAGAAGAACTTAGTGGAGCCAAATTCTTCACTAAACTAGATCTAAACATGGGGTATCACCAGATAGAGCTCGAACCACAGTCAAGGAAAAATAACAACATTTGTCACAAACGATGGAATATATCGCTATCGCCGACTTATGTTTGGAATTTCCTGTGCTTCAGAAGTTTCTTTTACCAACGTATAATACAACATACACTTCAAGAACATACCGAACTGCAAAAATATTTCGGGATGATATATTGGTATATGGCACAACAAAAGAAAGAACAACATGATGCCACATTGCGTAAAGTTCTACAACGCCTCCGAGACAAAAAAACCATAACTCTGAACAAAAAGTTTAAATGTGAATTCTGCAAGACAACCATTACATTTATGGGTCACACCCTCACCGCTGATGGACTCATGCCACCATGATGACAAAATAAAGGCAGTGCTAAATACAACACCACCCCAAAAAATGTGAAAAGAAGTTAAATCTTTCTTGGACTGCTAAACTTACTGCTCGAAAAATTTCTTCCCAATTTCGCAAACAAATTTCGGAATCCTATCAGAAAACTAACAAGGAAAAAATTTCCATTTGACTGGGGAAAAAGAACAACAATCTGCGTTTGAAACTAATTAAAATCACTTATAACAAGTGCAAGTGTCATGGCTTTCTACAACCAAGAAGCTGAGAACAACTCTAATGGTCGATGGCTCGCCATATTGGTTTGGGTGCAATTTTGGTTCCAAAAACAAAATGATGGACATTTAAGACCTGTAGCATTATTGCAAGCAGAACAACTAAATGATGTTGAAAGGCGTTACAGTTCAAAAATTGAAAGAGAATGCCCTTAGCAGTAACTTGGGGATAGAAAGTTTCACACTTATCTTTTATTTGGATTAACCTTTAAAAGTAAATTACAGACCAATAAACCGCTAGTCCCAACCATTTTTCAACCAACACACAAACCTCCAGCTAGACTAGAAAAATGCTTCTTAGACTAACAAAAGTTACAAAATTCAAACATCGAAAATTTCAATTTCAGGAGCATTAAACCCAGCTGAACATCCTCTCAAGGGTCAACGTATAATTCAAGAAAAATGTGAGATAATCAATATTCACAAGGAAAGGTTACAATGATTAGTGTTGCGAAAATGCCTTGCCAATGGCTATGACCTTAGATTCAAAAATTGATAAAGAGTCATTCTCAGACAAATTCATTCAAGAAACTTATCAATTGCCATTCAGCATGATAAAATGGGGCCGAAAAAATCAAATTTCCAAGAATTTTCTACAAGTTACCAATGAAACTGGTCAGTACATAATAAACAATTGTGTTACGGGGAAAACAGAATTGTAATTTTCCACCAGGGACTTAGGCCAAAAATTTATTACAAATAGCACTGAAAACAACGTTCAACCAAGGCATAGGAAAACAAAAGCAAATGCTAGAGAAAAAGTTTTATTTGGGCCTGGCATTGACAAACGAAATTGGAAAATGCTGATTAAAACGTGTGTCCAGTGCCACTTAGTCTCAAAAAACCCGCCACGCAACTTCATATCACGCCAAACGAATTTACCAGAGACAAACCCTGGGCAAATTGTTGGGATGGATTTAAACAGGAACCGCTTCCCAGGGGGAGAATATATTCTTGTAGAAATTAGATTACTACTCTCGTTATCCAGAAGTTAAAATCTGAAATCAATCACTTCAAATGTATCATTCAAAGACTTTGAAAATATTCGCCACAATGGACTTCCGTCAGTGATTTTAAAACGGACAATGCACCCAAACATGGTATCTTCGAAGAAAATCACAAATTTTCACTGCAAACGGAATAAAACACCAAACGTGTTAACGCCTTATTATCCACAAGCAGCAGGATTGGTAAAAAATTTTAAAAAAAAACAAATTGTAGCAAAAATGCGTTAAGAACTGCAACAATGGAAAGAAAAAACTTTTTTTTCTTCCTTTAGCGAACAGAAAATCTACAAAATTTTTTGATGGACATATCGGAACAAAAACCCCCATTATCCAACAGCGATCCGCACCTGCCATCCCTTATTATTCAACAGAAATAATTGGGAATAAACTACCGCACTTTTGAAAGAAAGAAAAAATGACAACAAAAAGTAAGAAAAAATGGACTCATTACCCAAAAAACAAAACATGAAAAAATACGGCAGACAGGGCAGGCAAATACTCGCGATTATAACATATAAACTTGGAACAGAAAGTGCCTTTTTTAAATAAACAAACATCAAGGAAAAATAGACTCAAAAATGGGAATAATTGAAATATACACTGTTATTTGGACAAACGGGAAAATCAAGTTGAAATTAAAATCAAGACACAAATGACATTGTGAGAAGGCATATCACTCAGATCCGTCCATTTTATCAGAGATAAACTGTCGGACACATTTCTCAATGGAAAAACAAACTGGACCATTACAGAACTAACCATTTTAAAACGAAAAATTAATGACTGTTTCAGGAAATGATTTACTTTAAATTAAATAGCAATAAATGCTATCATTCAAACTGCTTAGAGGAAAACATTAAGATTTCAATCAGTGTAACATTATTTCTGAGACTGTTTACAAAAATGTTCTAAACTTTATTGCTTGAAAACTTTCGTGGCGTCTTAGATTAAAATGACCATTTTATTTACAAATTTGACATGCTAAGATTATGTTCATGATTATAAATGCTTTTATTTCAAGGGGATTTTGAGGGTTCATGAACTTTTTTAAACTACTTGCATGTTATTCTTCTGAGAAAAAGGCGGATGTAATTATTGACTCGCTATTTTGGGTCAAGCTTAGTATTAGCCACTAGCGGGATAAGCCCCGGCCCTTAAATTCACCTGGATCACCTCTATTGTTAGATCATTAGTAAATAGATTTAGTTTAACCAGAACGGCTGCGTTGTTTAATCTCTTCTACCCATGTTTCCAGAACTATTGTTATAGCAAGACATTACAAATTGCTTGCAGATGAAGCGACGAAAAAACTTTAATACTTGCATAATTATGTTAATCTCATGAAACATTGTTATTATAATAGGGAATTTAGGCGGTGGTCCACTGATGCATTTTTATAATTCAAACTTTTAATAAAATATGCACCACTTTGAAAAACGGAAATTTATTACTAATATTTAGGACTTTATTACTGGTAAACTATTCCCTTTAGCAATATTGTATAATGGATATCTTTAGGGTAAATATTTAAAATATACAGATATAGTTTTTTTAGCATGTAACATTATTTTAACTTGTTTAGTCTTTATTAATGGGCCTATTCTTCTGAGAATTGCAATTATAATTGGCAAAAAGGCGGAAAAATAAAGTTTTAACATACCATCCATTTTGTGATGAATCTAATTGATTTGTTTTAAGGTTTCAAAACACGTGAAAAAAATAAAATTTAAGTTTTACAAAAGTTATATTAAAAGTTTAAGAAGTCAGCAAAGTGTTTAATTGTTCTTTTATTTAAAATTCCCCCAATAGCCAATTATTCAACTTTATTAAAAAAGTTAAATTTTTAA
>NW_026866909.1:0-59958 GCF_026571515.1 Ruditapes philippinarum | reverse complement strand
ACAGATTGGCAATGATTATGAGTGATTTATTATGAAGATGTATCTTTATATTTTAAACAATTTGTAAAGTCTTAAATTCTTTCTGTATGGTTGCATGCATGTTTGTATACAGTTTTTCTAATAGGTGTTATATATGTTATGTATATAATTGAGACTAAATAATTAAATAAAACTAGATAAATGTATATATAGGGTACATGCAATGGCACTAACGTGTCACATTAAAGGTTCCGTGATAACTGTTATATGAAAACATCTGCGTATGTTTGAAAAATCAAAATTGCACAGGTCCACATGTTAAATTATGAATGCTGCATAAGCCGGTGCTTGCAACGTTTTGCTGTCTGATGAATAATCGTTTTCGTATTCAATAATAAATGTACAATATCATGTCATTTTTACATCCTGCACCGGGTATACGTATGTATTACGCATATAAATAATATCTTAAGTTGTCAGATAATATGGTTTCTTTTATTCTATGATTTCAACAATGCCAGTTAGACCATGGGACATCAATAAAATACCAAATGCCAGATAAAGATGTAAATTTATGTCATACATACAGATATATGACTCTATTGTGTAACTAGATTGCTTTATTATGCTGTACAATGAGATGCAGTAGGAAGAGTTACTGACAAAGCATATCAGAATGACAGTTTTAGCTAATAAGTGTTGATTTTGTCAACTATGCTAAATTATTGTTAAACGTCACTAAATGGTTATGAAGGAAGTCCTCGGATGGTCTGTCGTGGTTTATTTCAGGCACAAATGGGAACCCGAATAGGCATGAATGGGAACCTGAACATAGCCAGTGACGGTCAAGCTTGTAGCAGGTTACTTAGAGTATGAACGAATTAGAAGTCCCTGGATTAATCTGAAAATACTGCGGGGCCAAGTGGTTTGATATAATCAATCCAAGATTCAAGTGAATAATTTATAATAATCTTTTGCACAACATCTTCCCAACATCGTATTGGCCTAAACATTTCCAGCAAAACAGGAATTATAATACCACCATAAAAACAATTACAAATTACTTACATACTAAACTACAAAATATGTTAAACGTAGGAAAAATGGTATCACTTTTGAACTGCTCAGCTTTCTGTTGCAAAAAGCTGCGTTTTCGCTTGTTGCAAAGTAAATTTTGCTTTTATGTTGGTTATTTTTTGTCCTGCGGGAAAAATAGTTATATAACAGGTCATATCTGTGTCAGTGTGTCAGTGTGTCAGAAGCGTGTAAGACCAAATCTGTAAAATTATATTACTTCCAAATATTTAGATTAGATTGTCAACATAAATGTAGATATATATTTAGAGTATACAATCGTCAACTATGGAGATGACTGCATTATATGAGGTGTATGATGTGTTGTATTATATTAAAAAAAAATATTATTAAAACTTGATTAATATATAAATCATTAATTTAGTGGGAAAATATTTTCATTTAATGACAGGTCTTTAAAAAGCTGTCACGATGACTAAGTTAATTGTTAATGTGATTAAGTGTTGTTTTTATGTTACCTATATGGAGAAAAGTATGTATAGCAAATTCATCAAAGGCATATCTACAAAAGCAGAAATAAGGCAACGAGCAAATATTCTTTAATTTAATCGAAGGTGATAGTGAATTTTGCTTGATAATTAAATGTCGTTTGAATCACATTATGCAATGTACACACTTTCATATATATTTTAAACATTTACATTTGAAGTAATTACATTAATTTTAGAATATAAATCGTTTTAGTATAACTGCACATACTATTTTAAGAAATTGCATAGTTATATCAGCTAAGGCCTTAATGTAAGTAAGTACTACCTTAATTCTTAGCTGACCATTTTCACATTTATACATATGGCAGTAAAGACCCGAATGCTGATACAGCAGGTGCTGGAATAATTGAATACAACAGATATTGAAAATATAATCAAGGAATAAAATCAAAATCAAAATAAACAAGAGCCGGTTGTACCAGGTGATGGTTCCCGAATAGGTTTAAGACACAGACAAGTTTACATTTTGTAGTTTCAGAGTTATGGTGTTTTGTCCCGGACAAAGTTCAAAGCTATAATTCCAAACATAGACAAGACAGAAGTTATGCTCTTTCCACTGCACTTTTACTTAATGAGATCTATCTACCGACTTAGTTTCCTTTTGAAAGCTGCTGTAGTTTTACAGTTAAGTTCCGGACAATGTTCAAAGTGAAAACATGACAAAAGGTTCTAACTCCACGATATAGATAAAGTCACTGTTCTTTTCACTGCTCATCTACCCAATGGTAAAAGTGAATAAATGAACAAATGGCAATTACTCTAAAATGAAGACAGGACATATTTTTTGCACTGCACTTTTACCCAATGAGATCTACATAGTTTCATGCTGATATATCTTAAAATATGTCCGGACAAAGCTCAAAGAACAAAAATGAACAAAGGGCAATCACTCCAAAATTAGGCAAAGTAGAGTTACGGTTCTTGTGTTGCTTACCTTCTTAATGAGACCTATATATCTACAAAGTTTCATGTTGACACCTATTGTTGTTTCAAAGTTATGTCCCGGACAAGAAAAGCGGACGGGCAGAAAGACGGACAAAGCAGCGGCTATATGCTCACCCTTTGGGGGCATAAAATAACAAATACGTATCTATTTATTCATACGGAAAGACTGCAATCACTTAAGTCATAGCAATAATAAAAAGCAATAGGTATGACAAAACAGAAACATTTACAAACGTTTGAGTATTCTGCAGCAAATTAAATCAGGTTACTTTAAAAATCAGATTGTAATGTGTAATAATTTATTATAATGTAAAGAAGTAAAGTAGCACTAGTATGGGTTCCTGGTTATATAAGTCATTCCGGGAATGAGCAAGCTGATAAATGCAAGCATTGGTATGTGTCGTCGGAAATATACCAGACTTAGCACTTATCTTACAAGAAATAAACAGTTAGATAAATAGAAAAAAAAATACAGGAAAAAGAGACAGATATTGGAAGGAATATTGTGATAGAAATGATATATAGATAAATAGAAATCGCATTTTTTTGCAACGCCCGAATCGCGTACAACGCAACGAAATTGAATCACCAATAGTTAAACTTGGAGTAACCAGACGGTTGCCATTTTTATTGTAATTATGTCAGTCAGTGATCTTATATTCGAATAACTTTTAAAAACAAATCATAGAAACAACGATCTTAATTTAAAAAAAAAAGATAAATGTTTTGCATTTATTTAAATAATTTAAAACATAACAAAACTATTATAATAACATAAAAAGGTTCTACAATTTATTGTGTACTTATTACCATTTAAATCTATTTTTCTGTTAGTCAAATGCATTCGGAAAAAAATAACAATGTTACTTTTACAGTATCGAATGAGTTGAATTACAATTGAGATTTGATTTCAAACAGATATATTTTGACAAGGGTTTAGATGTCTCAAATAATGTCTCAGTGAAGCTAAATGGTAATTTCAGTGGTATATTTCCGGTATGTTTGGTTATTGTGACAGATAAACAAACACTGCCCTTGTGTTGGAAAACAAATGGTCTGTTTTGATAAAGAAACAAGTCAGTTTCTTGAGCAAATAATTATGTAAAATATCAATTTTACTTCCTTGATTTCCTTAGTCAAGCAATATATTTTAGTTTATTTCAAAATAAAGGCCATGAACCTGCCAAAGTAGAAAGTGTTGAAAATGTTCAGTGAAAGCCAACTTTGTATTTTTCTCATGTAAACATCTCAGTCAATAATGAGATTTTCCTAATTTGAGACTTGTCTCAGTTTGAAAACGTTAATGAAAGGCGGGCCTGGTAATTAAATCGTGTCCCAAATGTAGACCACATCGATTAATACCATCAAGTTCCAATTGTTATATTTGCTTGTATATCAGCTAACCAACAATAGTATGTTCTTCATATTTGGTATATTGACGCTAATACCATGCATCACAGTAATTTGTTTCCATTCCATTCAATGCTTCTTTTTTGTTTTAATTATTTTGCCAACATTTGAAACTAAATTATTTTAAGTTATTGCGAATAAAATGAAATTGAAAATTTATTGAAATCTATGTTTGTGTTTGAACAGCACAACAAAATACTTAGTGTCAACCCACTGCGTTTCATTTCCTTTGAATGTTATGTTTGTTTAATCTATTCGGAAACGTGCGCAAACCGTTATCTAAAATTGAATTTGTAAGAAAAAAATCTGAAAACAAAGTGATCCCCCGAAAGCATTAATCATAACAAAACTAACAACAAGGTATGCAACGATTGAAGAAGCAAATACAAATTGCACATTGTATATACAAAAACATTCTGTTATTTTCAAAATAGGAATACTTTGGTGTTCTTTTGATTTCATTTTTTCTGGTAAAAGGATAGAACGGTAAGTTTTACTTTTTTATTAATCTAAAATAGAAATTAAATACGGAATGGATTTTTTTAAAGTTTGGCAGGCTATACAGTTTTACAGCAAATCTGTTTGCAAATAATTCCTAGATGATTCACGCATTTACACAATCATGAATGGTGGAATAGTTGTTTTTCTTTAACTTAATTTTTGCAAGAATGGTCATTCTGTGAGGTTTAAATTCAAACATTTCTACTGTTATGATATTTCTGATCATAACTTATTGCTCATTATTCGAGATTTGATCAAAACTATACATTGTCGTTTTTTACTTACAATAGAAAAGTAATTCATGGATTTTTAGACTCGTTTGAAGTAATGTTAAGGATAACTGGTTAGTTATAGTATGCAAAGTACACTTTCATCACCGAAGAATATATTTTGTGAGCGTCTTTAATTATAAGAAGAGCAGGAAAAAAATAACGGATGTAGTAGTATTCATAGGATAGCCATTTATAAAAGGATCTAAATTTAAATGTGTTTTATATTAACAGATATATTGTGCTCATCTTTGGGTTAAATATTTTATTCCAGAAATTTATCGATATTTTTTACATTTAAAACTATTTACTCTGCTACGAGTATTTTACAAATCATTATGTTATTTTGACCTCTGTAATTTTTTTCTCTTACAGATGAGTGTCAACGTTAAC
This sequence comes from Ruditapes philippinarum, assembly GCF_026571515.1. Lineage (NCBI taxonomy): Eukaryota > Metazoa > Mollusca > Bivalvia > Venerida > Veneridae > Ruditapes > Ruditapes philippinarum. Next base: position 54,875 of record NW_026866909.1, on the reverse strand, counting down.
ACGTCAGATGAGCTGTTTTTACGGACTCAAAAGCAAATTTATGAGCGCATTCTCCCAGTTACGATAGTGGTCGGGATTTTGTTAATAGTCGGCTTAATCGGTAATAGTTTGACTGTGTTTTTCTACAGGAATCAAACAAAGCGCACCGTATCGAGTTTACTTATTCAATATACAGCGTCAGCGGATGCAACTACCTGTATTTTTGGTTTTCCATTAATTTACGAGAAGATACAGAATATTGGTTATACTTCAGATATTCTTTGCAAGCTTACGCATTTTGGTATTATGTGGAGTGGGGCCCTATCTCTCTTACTTTCGTGGACAATCGCAATTGATAGATACAGAAAGATTTGCAGACCGTTTGGTAGGCAGATTGCAGTTTCCAAAATCAAATATATCGGTAGCAGTTTGGTTATTTTCACGCTTTTTTGGTCAACAAGACTTTTGGCAACTCAAACAATTGTTAAGGTAAACGTTACGTTGCCTTACGTAAATGCTTCAATTCAGACGTTCTACTGTTCTTCCGGCACTGATGTTGGTATTATTAAACAAATTGGACTTGCATTTTATTTTGTAGATTGCCTTATATTCGTGGTGGTCCTGATAACCTTTTTTATAACGTATTCGAAGATCATCTTTGACCTTAAAATACGAAGAAAGTCAATGAACAAATGGAAATTGAAGAATACAAACATCTGTAAGAGTGTCGATATGAAACCCTGTCCTTTAAAAACCGATGTAAATAATACAGAAGTCAAATACAATTATCCAGATGCAGATAGTGACATCAATAGTACTGAAAGTGACAGCGTCGATAACCAAGAAACAAGACAACAAGAGATATCGACAATATCTGAAACAAATATTGTTCAACCGACCAAGAGAGAGTTTCAAAAGTTTACAACAGCTAAGAATCCATCTGAAACAAAGCTAACAATGATGATGTTTACGGTCACAGTTTTGTATATTCTTTGCTACACGCCCTATCTCTATATCCGTGTTGTCATCAGGTCGGTTCTAAACACAGACATTGAATATAACTTCAATTCTGCGCTGCAGTTTTTTCTAATGTTGCCTCTCTTGAATAACGTCTTTAATCCATTGATTTACTTCATTTTTAATCCTAAATTTAAACAGAATGTTCTATCATTTTTCAAAACATAACTTAATTATTGTATACAATAATAAAAGTATTTGAATTCAATTCACCACTTATTTGAAAAAGCTATGATTTCATTGGATAGCAGTCTTATGCTGACCTACTTTTTTGTAGGTTTGACCAGTTTCTCATCCACGTTTGTTACGCATTCAACCAAAATTGACATTAAAATAAATACTTTTCTCGATAAAATATCACGGTTTACTAATTGTAAAGGATTTTCGTGTTTCAATACTTTTTGAGACGTCATCATTCCAACTGTTCACATGATATCAGTATTTCTAGTGGGTAAAAAGTTATCTTAGTAATGGATATTTTCGGCGATCTAAAGGAACTCCTTTTTTTATGTAATTCACCCATCGATATGCATCGCCTTGATTATCAATGTAAAAGCTATGTTGGTTTGTTTTATACATAAATATAATTTAACACGAAATTTGCTAGTATACCACCAATTCTGTTGACCCCTACCCCAACCACAGCTATGAAACAAAAAAAACGTATTATTTTAACAAAACTAATGATTATTAATTTACCGTGTATCAACACATATGAACAGATTCCATCTGTCTTTGAATGATCATCTGTAAATAAAGGCTACAATAAAATTATTTATAATTCTCACTTTAATGACTTTGTATCCTCTTTCGTTAACTGGCTCATGTAAGGATTTTATTAAATGAATGATTTTATGAAGAAAAATAAATTATGTAATAGTAAAATGGAAGACTGCTCACAGTTTGAAGAAGGTTATCTAAAGACCGTTACAGGCGATGGAACGTCGAGAAAATTATTTCCAGTATGATTTAATATGGGGAATTAAGAAAGGAATACATCTTTAGGATGACTGGCATTCCATAGGGGTTTAATATTTGATTTCAATATATTATACATTTTTCAAGTAAGTGTGTTCTTAAGCTTTGGTATATTTGAAAGGTTTTAATAAATGTCTGATTTACTCATGAACTCTAAAACATGTCATATGTATTCATTGAAGTTTGTAATGTAATTGTTTATCTAAAAACTTCCCCCAGGTAATAATATTAAACAGTTTGTTTCCCACGGGACTGAACTGCAATTATACTAAAATCAAAATATCAAATATCAAAATGGTAACACTAGTGATCTGAGGTGATATTATTTAATATTGACTCGCGTGCAGTATTTCGTATTCCGTTTAAATAAACATAAAGTTTTTCTCAATCAATGTTTGTTTTTCAAGGTGATAAAATATGAAGTCTTTCTAGGTGTAATTATATAGTTATTTCATGTTAGTAAGTGTACTTGTACGTGTTGTTACATTATAATATGCTTTACTTTTACAATTTACAGGAGTGAAATCTACATAAGTCTTTGACTTCCTTTTCAATCCTGTCTTATATAATGTCGTTGTATCATAATTGTATATATTTGCATTATATGAAATAAATACTGCTTTAACCAAATATGAAGTAAAAAACTAAATTTTAAAATTGTAGAAAGTCAATGCACCTTTACAAATATAGGTTCTACTTTTGTCTTATTTGGGCTCTAATGTAAAAAAGCACGAACTATTATACAGTAATGCCATTGTTAATTTAATATGTAAAATCTTCATATTATTTAAAATGATAAATATATCCAGTATTTTTGACGCAGATTCATGAATCATTGTAGTTAGATAAATTCTCTTTTTTATCTAACTTTTTAACATGTATATCACACGGATTGACAATGGTTATAAATATTTTAATATGTGAAATGTAGGCTTCATAAATCCCCTTTCAAAATTCCATTTTATTTACTTCCGCCGGTTGTTTTCTCATTTATGTTTCACGCATATTGTAAATTATAAAGCGCCGCTTTTATGTAAAAATACTAACGTGTCACATTGAAGGTTCCATGATAACTGATGCCATGTTGGGCTTTCTTTAAGAATTTCGTTTTTAATGTTTATTTGAACCATCTGTCGTGCAATGTACATCTAGTTACGTACACAACTTTTCATTATCAACAACATGATATCTATTTTTATTGATTTGAAATCACCTTTTAAATAACAATTAACGGCATGTTAATGTTTACCTGATATTGCTTTGTTGTAAGATATGATAATTGTTTCATTGTAAATGTATTGTTTTGATCAATGTAATGTATATTTTTGTATGATTATGTACCATGTATGGAACGTCGAGAAAATTATTTCCAGTATGATTTAATATGGGGAATTAAGAAAGGAATACATCTTTAGGATGACTGGCATTCCATAGGGGTTTAATATTTGATTTCAATATATTATACATTTTTCAAGTAAGTGTGTTCTTAAGCTTTGGTATATTTGAAAGGTTTTAATAAATGTCTGATTTAATCATGAACTCTAAAACATGTCATATGTATTCATTGAAGTTTGTAATGTAATTGTTTATCTAAAAACTTCCCCCAGGTAATAATATTAAACAGTTTGTTTCCCACGGGACTGAACTGCAATTATACTAAAATCAAAATATCAAATATCAAAATGGTAACATTAGTGATCTGAGGTGATATTATTTAATATTGACTCGCGTGCAGTATTTCGTATTCCGTTTAAATAAACATAAAGTTTTTCTCAATCAATGTTTGTTTTTCAAAGTGATAAAATATGAAGTCTTTCTAGGTGTAATTATATAGTATTATTTCATGTTAGTAAGTGTACTTGTACGTGTTGTTACATTATAATATGCTTTACTTTTACAATTTACAGGAGTGAAATCTACATAAGTCTTTTGACTTCCTTTTCAATCCTGTCTTATATAATGTCGTTGTATCATCATAATTGTATATATTTGCATTATATGAATAAATACTGCTTTAACCAAATATGAAGTAAAAAAACTAAATTTTTAAAATTGTAGGAAAGTCAATGCACCTTTTACAAATTTATAGGTTCTACTTTTGTTCTTTATTTGGGCTCTAATTGTAAAAAAGCACGAACTATTATTTACAGTAATGCCATTGTTAATTTATATATGTAAAATCTTCATTATTATTTAAAAATGATAAATATATTCCAGTAATTTTTGACGCAGATTCATGAATCATTGTTTAGTTAGATAAATTACTCTTTTTATCTAACTTTTTAACTGTATATTCACACGGGATTGACATGGTTATAATATATTTTAATATGTGAAATGTAGCTTCATAAATCCCCTTTTCAAAAATTCCATTTTATTTACTTCCGCCGGTCTTGTTTTTTCTCATTTATGTTTCACGCATATTGTTTAAATTAATTAAAGCGCCCGCTTTTACTGTAAAAAATACTAACCGTGTCACATTGAAGGTTCCATGATAACTGATGCCATGTTGGGCTTTCTTTAAGAATTTCGTTTTTAATGTTTATTTGAACCATCTGTCGTGCAATGTACATCTATTATTACGTACACAACTTTTCATTATCAACAACATGATATCTATTTTTATTGATTTGAAATCACCTTTTAAATAACAATTAACGGCATGTTAATGTTTACCTGATATTGCTTTGTTGTAAGATATGATAATTGTTTCATTGTAAATGTATTGTTTTGATCAATGTAATGTATATTTTTGTATGATTATGTACCATGTATAAGTCAAAATATATCATATTCTATTTTTGGCTTTTATAAACAAATTCATTTAGTTTTATTAAGAATATCAAACAATAAAACTAATATATACAAGTGTCTATGAAGAAGCAAAGAAATTTTTAGAAAAAAAAAACAACATTTTTCTGCCATATATACATGTACATGTATAAAGCTTTTAATATTAAATTATAAATTACAATTATATGTCATGTTTTACTTCCTGCAACGGGCATGAGTATAATGTATATCAATAATATCTGAAGAGGTCAAATAAAATGGATTTGATTGTTGTATGATTTTAACAATCCTAACATGAACTTTCGTTTGCCAGTACATGCGACATCAATGTAATACCCCAAATGCCAGATTAAGATGTAATTAACATTTCATAATTATGTCATTTGTACAGTTAAAAAATCACTTGTCTTTAAGTACATGTAACTATATTGCCGAATGTCAAGAACGTTTTAATTTGCAGTAGGTAGAATGGGGCGAAATATGATAAGTTACTTACAAGGCATATCAGAATGATAGTTTTAGCTAATTTGTGAAGTATTCTGGCAATTATCATAACTTAAATACTGTTGAACTTCACTAGAAAAAGTATGTCAAGAAACAAAATAAGAAGGATACATAACCTTCGTTTGCGAAAAAAACGCACTTCTGATACATGAAGAAATCTGCTATATAATGTAGCAAATGATTAAATATAAATTTAGATAAACTTTTCTGAATAAAACTCAAGCTCTGTGAATATTTATTCCAAATTTGAAGGTGTACGCAATTAAAGAAAGGAATGCCATATCCAAATAACATTTGAAAAAGTACATTAAAAAGGTAATATCCCTGGCACTTTGTGTCCATGATCAATTTCAGAAAAAACAGGATTATTAACAAATAATATAGAGCCAATGCAGACTTAACTGATGGGCATGGTGTCCTTGCCCTATTCTGGTGGCTAAGGTTAATCGATTTTAGTATTAGCAGGGTAAGTATTATAACCACCATTGTGCTTTCCCACAAATTGTGCCACTGCCAGTGCTAGGGGGCGTAAGGGATGCTGCTTTTTTCATAACCCCCCCCCCCCCCATGTACAGACTCAATCAAACCGAGTGTGCAATTTTTATGGGATCAGACTTTTGACAGATTTTTCCAGTGCCAGGTCTATTTCCTGTTGATTTCGATTCATATTAGATGTATTTCAAACATAACATTTTATATGTTTTTATATTGACACAGCTCATTATAATATAAGATCATGTCATAGTAAAGTGCAACAAAATGCTTAAAAAGGTGTGCATATCGTTTAACGGTTTTTTTTAAAGCCTACCTTTATGTCAATGCAAATCCTACATGTATAACAGATTGCAATTTAAATTAAAAAAAGTAACTTCGGTATTTCGTTTTTCCTTTCTCATGTTATCAACATGACTATCTTCTACAATGAAAGATATCTCCCCTTTTCTTTCAACATATGTATCAGTTTATGTTGAAAATACCACATTTTGATCTTGGCCAAATTTGCAAAGAAATCATTTTTTTCCAGAGACGATGAAACTTTTACTTCTACAGATATGCCTGATCTCATTGGAATGCAGGGAGTTATTTTTGTTGGTTTTCTTTTTGTATGTTTTGCTTATACATTTTGCATTGAATCGCGTTTTCTTCCGGGGTGTAATTGTTGTTTTTATCTTAATTTCTGTATTGCGTGGCTCTTTATTGCATTTCTGAATGGAAATGTGTTTTGAAAAAGAAAAATAACAATTTCGTATACTTGATTCGTACTTAATAAAATCTCCTCATAACCTATTGTTTTATAAATACTTGAACCAACAAGACATCTACATATGAAGTAGAATATAGAAGCAAGAGAACTTCATCAGCGGTTCAAGTGTGCACATTAGATTGTCAACAAAGAAGACGACCGAATCTTACAAAATCCAAACCAATTCAAAGCAATGCATACTAAGAACCAGCATAAATAACAATAACGATATATACTTTTACATCCATCCAAAATCAAACTCGTGTTACCAGCTTCTTACTTTGAGATTACCTGATGAATATCTTGAAACCTTGAGACGCAGTTACAATATTAAAGATTTATTTTAAAGATGTTTTCAAGTGATAAAAAACAAACACACACACACACACGCACGCACGCACCAACACGCACACACACACACACACACACCGTCATATTGCAGATACAAATAGCTAAAATAGATGCTACACTTTCATGAAATCGACGTTAAGATACAAGGAAAATGTTCAAAAAAGAAAAACTGATGTTTTATCATCTCAACAGGTTTAGATCGTATAGTGATCATCAGGACTGTCTGTGTTGATGACACAATCTAAATATATACGTTACTTTTCTGTCTGTGTTTTAAAAAAAAATGTACGAATTTGAACAATGATATCACCTTATCTCGAAAATACTTTGACAGACAAACTTCTTGCGGGGCAGAAACAAAAATAGAGATAAATAGACTAAGATTGAAAATGTTAATGGAGGTATTGATATAAAAAAGTCAAGTTATGAAAATCTATATCACTGATATCAAACTGCAGATGCACGCTGTTTTGATTTGACGAACGTGATACCACTGTGTTCTTTTTAATAAGTTTAATGATTTCAAATAAAGTATTCAAAACAAAGATACAAACAATAGTGATGTTAATTGTCTTTTTTTTAATTTTGTTTGTTTGGTTTCACCAACACAGTATAGGTCATAAGGCACAGGAACTGGAAATGTCTTACCTTGGTTGTTAAAATCTTTAAATCAATACCAATGTCAAAGCCACCTTACATTCTGGAGCTAAAGATACATAGACTTCCATTAGTCTTCTTTACGATAACACAGTGCAATTCTTATGCCACAAGGAAGTATTTGCAAAGCAGGACAAAGGATATTTGTTCAACCGAAAAACTAACAAATACTTAAATCGAGAAATATTTGCTTACTGTCATTTTTGTTGTGTATCTTTAGTCATTACAAACAAACAATATCAAATTGTTTAAAATTTATTTTGTTACGTCTAACAACTTTTTTGAGCCGAAAAGATCCAAATTTAACATAAATAATAGTATTAAAATGGAAACCTAAATATTGATTAAAAATTGAGATAATAAATATTCCTAATTATAATACTATGTTTCGCCTAAATGTGAAATTACATGAAAACTGTAATTGTATTGTAGATGTATCTGCAGTTGCATAAGATGATTTAAATCAAGCATTTTAGCTTTCCAAATAAAATCTAACATCTTGAAAGTAACTCGGAAGTTTGCGATCGTATAATGATAAATGTTTCTATGTCTATGTTGACGGGATAATCTAAATATTGGTAACTGATATAAATCTACAGAATGGGTGTTACACGCTTCTGACATAGATATAACCTTCTATAAATAAATAGTCTGAAACTTGCTGATAACCACACAGATGATTTTTTGATCACAAATCAGTAAAATGTACAATATCGGCGATAATCTGAGTTTCTTTTTTACGTCAACAAATTGTGCTCGAAAATTTCATGTAGCTGAAGTATCGAATCTAAAATAATTTAAGTAATTGTGTGTAATAAACTTATCAATGAAATGTTAGGGAAATAATTCATGAAATAAATTGCATATTCTTATTTTCAGTATTTTCACTGTACAAATTTATTTTTCATTGCTGTTAAACATATGTTCCGTACTTTCACTGGTGTATATAAGGGGTATATAATAAATGTATCAGTCTTGTTTTCCGCCTCTCGTGAAATACTTATTTCCATGCCACTCGATGAAAGTAAATAACGTATTTATATTAGTAGGAAAAACATGGATATCCTCTATAAATCATAAATAGCTGTATATATAAGTTTTCAACCATTTGTGTTAGGATATCTTTTACATTAACATTTCAAAATGGAAAAAAAAACATTTCTTTTATTAAAGTATACACGTGTGACTAATAGACTAATATTCCACTGTTTTGTTAGTCATGATAGACAATGGCAAATCTACCACATAAATTCCTCACAATGTAGTACGGTTATTGACAGGTATAGGCTAAGATGGATTTTTAAAAAAAAAGCAGCGATATTTATTGCTTTCATCAATTCAAATATTCGAGTTATTAAGTGAATAAAAGTATTATATTAGCTTATGTTCGTCCTTGTAAGAATTGTATATGCTTTTAATAGGTAATTCGAAGTATCTGAAATATCTGGAAAAAAACTGTTTCTATCACATTAAGAAAATACCTAATTGCAAATTCCGAGAGTGTCATCTAAGATAAGAGAACGATAAATCTTAAAATTGCATCAAGGAAATTAAAAAAAAAACTTTTTTGTCAAAGCGTATCTCACCTCAGTGGAACAGCAATCAAATGATAAGGATTATCTTTATAACATTTTCGAGTGCTATAACGTCGTTTGCATATTTGAAATTCTATATTTTAGATTTTTTTTAAATATGCTGAATAACAGATTGATACATGTATAAGAAACATACAGAGGTAGCTATTCATCAAAGTTAATGTTCAACGAATGTTTTCCGAGAATTCGATTTTAACTGGTGATTCTAATGTTGTGTTAAAATGATAATTATGACTCAGAGGGAGTGTTTAAGGGTTGTTTTTTATATCACTGTGAAATTATAGGGAAGTGTGTATAAACTGATATACACATGTTTTAAAAGGGAACCTTAGTGGTCGCCCTCATGACAACATGCTTGGTTTGACTTAGCGTGTTCATGTCCGGCTGAAAGTAATGTAATATCTTTATTAACTGTTGACACAATGGAACTCAGTAGATCGGTTACTACGGCAAAGTTGGAGTCTTGTACAGCAGCAAGAATTATCAAAAATAAAGTTTTTAACAAGAAGAGAAGGTAAATTTTCAGAGACATTCTGAATAGAATACAAGTTTAAGTACGGTTTAAAACTTGTAAAAGCGAAGTGATGTTCCGATATTTTGAAGGTTTTAAGTATGAAGAACGTATACCTTTCTTTTCATTACTTGATTTACATAAAATCTGATATCTCACATAATTCTTTCATCCCGCCAATTTTGCGATCGTATATTGATCAACATATTCATGTCTTGGTGACAAGATAATCTAAATATTTGCAACTGATATCTATCTTTAGAATGAATGAAACACGCCACTGACTTAGATATAACCTTTGTATAAAAAGATATGTTGAAATTTGCTGATATGCCATACAAAAATATGAAATAAAAGCATGTTTGGGTGAATGTTAATAAAACGGAGCACTCCATGTTTAGTGTACGACCGAACAAAAACAGGCAATGTTTTTAATATTTTTTCAGTAGTCAATAAGTTAAATAGATTTTCTCCACATTAAAACGGTAGGGTAAGGTCTTCTCATGCTATTGTAGAAAGATTCCACACAGAACGATTTACAGACAGACGGGCAAAGCAGTTTCAGTATCCCACTTCTGATTAATTGTGGTTATTAATCCTGTAACATGTTTGGGTGAATCTAATATATACAAGTATGTGTTATAAATAGACTGCTTTGATGTAATTTTATAATTTACATAATTTCAAACCTGCTTAGAATTTGGGTTGCTGTTGTTTCTAATATCTAATAAAAGGTAACGAATCCTAAACAAATAAAATAAAGCTTCTGCATTTGTTCTAATAATTACAATGGAAAATCCGTTGTGAAAATTATGCAAAGAAAAAAGTGTTGGTAAAAGTGTTTTATCCTCTACTCCTATATCTCAGTTTTAACTATAACAGATTCCGTACATATATACAGTTTTAGATGTTGGAATAGATGTGTCATCCGAGTCGCAAGCATCACTTACATGTACAGTCTGACAAGGTTTTAATGTCAGACATTATGGCTTCCACTTGCAAAAAGACATTTGTCTTTGTATAAGGTCTCCACTTTTAAAAACATTTGTCTTTGTATAAGGTCTCCACTTAAAAAAAAACATTTGTCTTTGTATAAGGTCTCCACTTTTGAAAAACATTTGTTTTTGTATAAGGCCTCCACTTTAAAAACCATTTGTCTATGTTTAAAAAAAAAAATATCTGTCTTTGTATAATTTCTCCACTTTTAAAAACATTTGTCTTTGTCTAAGGCCTCCAATTCCAAAAACATTTGTCTTTGTATAAGGCTTCCACTTTTAAAACCATTTGTCTATGTTTAAAAAAAAAATATCTGTCTTTGTATAAGGCCTCCACTTCCAAAAACATTTGTCTTTGTATAAGGCTTCCACTTTCAAAAAAAGAACATCTGGTTTTGTATAATTCTGATGTATGACATGAAACTACAGTCATGAAGTGATATCAAATGTTTTACAGCTAATTGGTATTTTAAATACTATTGGTATATCAATTTCTTTTGTAAAGTAAAATGGTTCTGGAAAGAATCAAAACAAGTTGCTAATGTCCGGCTTTGCATTGATTTTTTTACTGTAATATTTAATTATCTTTTGTGATAACGATATACACTGTACACACATCAACGTCATTACATGGACTTCAACAATGAATAAGTTGCATTCAATAATCGAATATTCGAGGAGTCCTACTCAAATGCATACTAAGTTTCTATACCCTAATATTGTATACCATTCGAGCTATCATTACGTAAAAAATGAATTTTGACTCTTGAATGATTTCTCAACTATATAAATTTAGTACTTTACTAAAAGTCTGCAGATCTTCATCAGAAAGACATATCAACAGAATATAGACATATAAAAAATATATGCATACAAACAATGCATGGCATTTGACTCTATATATTTTAGCGACTAAAGAAATGAATACGTATAGTAATGTTTATGCAATTGCACAACTCAAATGCGATTTATACATCTAACACAAAACACAGTTTATCCTTATTTCTTTTCTTCTCTTGTATCATTAATACAGCAATATCTTCTTCACAAATGTAATATACTTTACATAGAAGAAACTGTCGCACAATTGAATTTCATTTTGAATGTTTTACATATATTCAATCAATGTTATAAAGGTTAAACTAAGAGTATACAACCTTTAAATTCAGCTGCATTTAAATAAATATCAAACACTCTTGTAGTGTCAATAATGAAAGTTCTCAAAAATCCTCTAAATGCCGAATTGGTTTAACTTGTATAGACAATTGTTGAGTGTTTTTACTTGGAACTGGTTTAAGTGAAGGCGTCAATGTATCTAGTCCGCTATTTAAACGTTGGATATATTCATTTGGCAGTAAAGGGGAAGGTGTCTGTGGTTCCGCTTCTGATGTCTGGTCACTATAGCAACAACAATCACGTGATTCTGTTAGGGACTTTGTAGAGAGGTCGTTATCATTTTCACAGGAAAGATTGAAGATGTTCCGTCCAGCTGTTTTACACTGCAAATACAAATATCGAGAATCAATGTGTATACTTCTTGGTTTGCTGTAATATTCTTTGAGCGGATCGTGCAGGCTAGTTTCCAAGATACGTGCATAATGATAAGATAAGGATTTAAGTTTATTTCCTTTGCAAACATGTTATTCAAATACATGTGCGCACTTAATATACATGATATATGTAAAATAAAATAAGAAGGCAACTCAGTAGTTTTTTTTATCCTAAATCCGTATAATAAAGTAGAGAAATTCGTTTAGAACTTTAAAATGCTTACCACAAATACAGCAACGGTGATGCCTAATATAAAGCCTGCTATGACATCAGATGGGTGATGTTTATTGTCCGTGACACGTCCAATGCCGCAAAGTAAGGAAGAGAATATTAACCCGCTTTGGAGAAAGATCTTTAGAATCCGGGAAAATTTTATTTGCAGGCGTGCTTGAATATATATCTGTACAAAACAAAACAACGAATTCGGTAGTTTATTACTAATTGATGATGCTATCAGAGTAAAGGTTAGTTTTTTTCTGTTTGTTTTTAAATATAATGATATACATTGATCTCAAATTGTTTATTTAATTGTCTTTACGGGTAATTTAAAATCATGATATTAGACGGCTGTCCCATAATAAAAATGAATACCTTGCAGGTTCATTTTTGCATTATTATATATGTATATATGTATGTATATGTCACATATATTGTGAGCTACAACAGAAACGCTAGGTTTCATAAGTAGAAGCAATATAGCTACATTAAAATGTAACTGACCATTTGAATAACGATTAATACTTTAAGCAAATAAATACTTACACAAAAGAATGTCGCAATGTACATGGAGAACGCTGAATGACCGGAAGGGAACGATTGTCGGCTTTGTCGCAAAGTATTTTCACCATAATCATTTCCTGTACATGTGTAGTCTGATATATACCTACAAAAAAGAGGTTCAGTTAAAGATCCCAAATAAATGTGCTCCTTTAAAGCAACAACAAAAAAAAAGATTAGAAACATTAAGAAGGATGAAGGTAGAATTCGTATTAAACTAGCAAAGCTCATAATTTGAATAAATTTAAAAAAATTGTAAATTAGATGCCAATGATTAAAAACGTCACTGGGTGAAAGTTCACATACACATGTGGGTGTCAAATTTATTAAGAAATGTTTTATTCGATGATTGTAATTTAAACATTGTAGATATGAAGTTACATTAATATCACATAAAAACATAACGTATCGTAACACACGACATTAACAAATTTATACTAGTAGATGATTATAAATGAGTTACCCAGGGCATAATGTCTGGTTGAACTTGGGCTTACAAACGGCGAAGAAATTAGGTCTGAGTATGCCCATCTGGTTTTTAACAACCTCTACCACAAGCTCCAGTATTACAAAGCCGACAAGGAATACACCACAACTCTTAATGCAATAAGTTATTTCATCGACAGGCTGGCATGGTCGCCGGCATTTCTTATCTAGATAATTCAAGACTTCTGTGAATATTATCTGTAGCGAAAAAGAAATCATAGTTCAATGAACTAGGGTATGAAGTAAATATTATGATATTGTTTTGGATTAACCGTTTTGTATGTTCTGTAACTCATCAATGACGATCATGAAATCTTCTGGAAACTGTTGTTAAGACATTTAGCCGTGGGACCATTAGTGAAGGCATTTTCATTCTGTGCATTATCACCGGTGGAATTCTTAAAAAGAGATACTTATGGATTTCAGAAGAGAATGAAAAAACTTTGAAAAATGTAAGATTGATTTGAAGAAAATGATGCTATGATATATTTGAATATTGAAATTCATAAATACTAATACTTACTACAGCTATTGCTGTTAGACAACCGGCTAAGATCAACTCTGTTGTAGATATTGTATCAGGCTTGTATGGGTAACTAAGACGCCTGTCGTCACAGAAAAACCCATCCTCATATGGTCTACCTTGCAGAAATAGGAATAGCGTCGGAATTGCAACTGTAAAGTAAATATGAAGAACATGGAAGTATAGGTATATATAGCTCAGATTTTATAGGTCAAGTTATAGATCAAGATGTTTAGTTTGAAGTTCTTGACCCCTTCACATCTCGCTTATTTAAAGAAAATTATACAGTACACAGATTTACCAGCTAAGAAGAATTTGTGTTAAACTACATAAAACTTAATTTTTTCGTGCGTGCAAAAAGGATAAATGCTGCAAAGGTGTGCCTGAAATTGATTGAATATATGTTTGACTTATAATAGAAACTATACCGAGCTCCCCTAGCTAGGAGATAAAATGTTTGATAATCATCCGATAAATTATATTAGAAGCGTGACGTCATTTAATTTAGTAAATCTTCTATGATAAATAGAGGATATTTGTTTGTTTCAGTGTAAGATCGAAAAATATTTCACCGAGTGAACACCAGATGCAATATTTTCCACGAGTGGCGTAGCCAGGAGTGAAAATATAATAGCTGGGGTTCACGAGTGAAATATTATTTGATCTTACATGTAAAACAAACAAATTTTCTGTTTATTTCATGATTTTTTAACGATTTTTACACCATTTTACTGATTTTTGCCGCGTAACGCCATGCTCTTATCTTCATGACGTCATCAAATAATGACGTCACAATGTTGAAGCAAAATATAATTCCATGATTATTTTTAGATTTTAGATGTTTTTCAGCACAACGTTCGTAAATATTTACGAACTACAGTTATCACGTACATTTTTTATTATGATTGACTACATTTCCCCTGAAAAAAAACATTCATTAATGATTAATATTTTATTTTTACGCCAAATATAGTTCGGCTACTGTGAAATTATATTTGGTAATCATTACTGTGAAATTATCAGAATATAATTAACCGTTATAATTCAGTAATCCACTGCAAAACATGTAATAAAAAGTTGTATATTTGATTAGGGAACAGAACAAATCATTATGTCTTTAAATATGTACATGTATGAAATTCGTGTGCGCAAAAAGTACACATTAAAAAAATCTTTTACAAAATATGTGTAAAACAATATGAAAAGCTCGTGTATGTACTGAAAAATAGCATTAGGCCAGAAATAGTCTTACATACGTGCACATCATTGCATTTGTCACTATTTAATAATTCAGCTTAAAGGGAGTAGGCTTTTTGAAACCGACAAATGAAAGCAACGAACGCTTTCTGGTACAAAATCCAATGACGTAACAGAGACTGTGCATCAAAGACGTTAAACAGGATAAACAGACCTGGTCCGACAACATTCTATTTCAAGCATTGTATTTCGGTCAATATTGCACTTATCGCGAATTTGAATCGTGCAATTACAGCAATGTTTAAACGGCAGTCAAACAATACATTTGTCGACAGAAGTCTTGCATACATTCTAATTAGTCCTTTTGTTTTTCATTTCTGTTTTGTTATCGTCAAGTGCATCTTGTGTTGAAAGAAGTTTATCTGATAGATGTATGCAGGCATGACCTCTTAATGACATTGTTTGAATATTTTTTTCGTGATTTAATGAACTCAATCATGTCAGCAAGATTTTATGTAAGATTTAATGTGTCGACTATGCATGTAAAATAAATCTGTATTATGTGTCATATAAAACATGTTTTCTAACCTTAAAAGTATTTTTAGGGATCAATTTATTCAGTAACAGTTGTTTTCTTACTCATGCCGAATGAAAAAGAAAACATTAAACAAAACCATCAAGTTCTTATTTGATAACTTAAAGAATAATTTAAACGAAGTTGTTGAGATACTTAAAAACAAATTGACTTCTGAACAAAAGACAATGTTATGAAATGATAGTTTGTTCTTCCAGATCGTAGCGAAATCATGAGGCACAATTACTGTCCAGTGTTTGAAGCATTGTCCTTGTCAACAAGTCACATCAAGACATATGAATAAATACATGCTCATCTTAATGTTATGGTGGCGGATATATCATATTTGCAATACATGAAAACAGAATAGTATGTAGTTCCAAAACTTCTATAAAAATTATTGATATGACAGTATGTATAAAGCAAGTATATAAAAACAAATACATAGAGGATATTCAAGTTTTTTCTATAAATACATGATTTATTTTCATCGAGTGGTATGAAAATAAATATTTCATGAGTGGCGGTAGCCACGAGTGAAATATGGTAATTTTCATGCCACAAGATGAAAATAAATCATGTATTTATAGAAAAAACTTGAATTTTCTGTTTATTATGTACATTTTTCTCTTTTTTGCGATATGATTTGAAAAACTTTCCCTTAAATTTTGTGTACTGGTAGAATTTAAAAGAAAGTAGTCCGGCAAGACACCAGTGAAAATACGGAAAATATGTTTCACTGCAGTGAAAAATAAATTTTTACAGTGAAAATACGGAAAATGAAAATACGCATTTTATTTCATCAATATTTCTCAATATTTCATTTATAAGTATATAATAAATACTTATAGATAATGATTTGTTAGAGCTTCTCTTATAAACAGCACAATAAATAACTTTAGCTAAATTGAAAGTTCTTATTTCTTTTTCTGTTTTCATTTTAATTTTTTCATTTATTTATTGACAAGATTGCATAATTGATCTAAATTTGATGGTTGGACAAATACAATAATATTGAGGTAAACAATAACTTCTTAACCAGCGAATAATGAGTTATTGATACATGTTGCAATTAGTACAATATCGTGTTTCCATATGCAGATAGATTGTAATTGTATAATTTAGGGAAACAACTCAGCTCATTACACAATTGTTATTGTACTTTCTGGTCATGTAACAAAAATATTAATTCATAAATTACTAAATTAATTAATTTTCTTAATTCAGTTATCAACAAAAATTAACACTTAGACGTGCAGTTAAAGATTTCTTATTTAGGACAAAATAAGCTCTTTGTCTTAACAGGTCAGAATCTCAGTTGTCATTATTGCATCGCTCAGCCGTTTAAGAGGATGATAGGAAATTCCCACGACTTATGATGTCTTGTTGTACTTTATATCACTAAGACACTTATCCTGCAAAAAAACATGTGTTCAAATTTCAAAATCAAAAGACCGACTTGACCTTCTAATTTGTATCGTTTAGCTCGTTTGTTGTTGTTGTTTTGTTTTAATTTAGTAAACTAAATATGTTTTTTGCCATACACGCAATGATCGTGTATGTTGTTACTGACTTGGTAATATAGAATTATCATGAAATTCATAACATGACTTGCGTATGTTATAGGCTCATTATGCTTCAGAAATGCTTCTTTTTTAGTTCTGAAAAGCTTGTTATTTTGGGTGAACTTTTAATGTTTCCAATGAGCTATTCGTTGGCCAATTACCTGAACCATTTTTATCTTTTTTGACAAATTATTTCACATTTCGCGCTATTTTCTTCCAGAAATAACCCTTTAACGTTGTATAAAACCATTTTTGAAATGTAATACAGTTTATGAGGCAGTAAATGTATTCGTTTCTAAGGCATAATGTACCTTTAAGAAATCGTTCGTATTTCTTTTGCAAAAGTGATCGTGAACATTGTTTTGTTTTGTTGTTGTTGTTGTTTTTTCTTTCTGTTTCTTGTTGTTGTTGTTTTTTTTTGTTTTTTTTTTTCAAATTTCAGCAAAATATATGAATCGATTTTGTTAGTTAATTGTTTTGCAAAATGAAACAAAAAATACGACTCCGAAATTAAAAGTGATATATTTGATGATGACACTTAATGATGATAGTAAATCATTTTATTAGCTCATTTTATTGTTAAGTTTAAAATAAACACCCCTGTCAGAACAATTCATAAATAATCTTGTCTATTATTTTTGATATACCAGTATCAGTTTACATTATGTGAAGTGTTTATGTAGTGACGGACTGATAGATAATTAAATTTATTCATGATTGTCACAAAGTTTGGTTTAAATCTTAGTTTACTCGTACTTCTTTACTATCAGCAGGAGTTAAAGTAGTCGAATTTTCTAAAGAGGTAGATATCCTTGCAGTTTTGCCTAGTTTAGTTCCTTTTACACCATTTGTTTCTTTTTTCTTCTTTCTTTCTTTCTTTCTTTTTTTTTATTTATTTATTTAAGGCTTTCTCTCATTCTCTATCTTTCTTTCGTTCGATTAAAAATATCAATACCACTAACATTTGATAAGTAAATAAAAGTATCGCCAATGTTCTTTAATAACTTGACTCGTTTATTACGAAAATTATAGATAACATTTAAGGTAAGAAACGATTCTACCTTTTAGGCTGACAAAGTTAAAGTTTTGATGCATGTGTTGACATACACAAATCAAAAACACCATCATTTTCAAGATCTACATCATCAACAAAAATGATGTTCATAATAATAATTTTAATAATATAATAATAATATTTTAGCAAACTTAGTTATATTGATGCTAAAATAAAGATAATGCAACGAACAAAACTACTAATTACATGTGTTTTTATATTTAAGTAAATTCAATAAATGTCGCAAATTCAATACCATAATTCGCCTTTCAATTGGGATAGCGTAAATGAAATATTTCCCTTTTTAAAAAAAAAAAACAGGAACATTTATCGAACTTCAAGTTATAGTTTTACAAGGAAATATTCATTCATAAAAATAACTTACGTGTTAATACGTATTATCGGACATTATATAAATAAAAAACGATTTCAATAAAGGGAAAGAGATATAAACATAAAAATTATTAAAAAGAAAACAATACCTGCCAACCATAAAACAATATCCACAATATATCGAGCTTTAATTTTGTGCCCCAATGTCTGAGATTTCTTAACATTCTTTTCCATAATGATATCCACTTGAATTTAAGCGCCGTTTTTCAGAGACTGCCTTTTTATATTGCTATGTTCTTTTCACTATCGGTCATTTAAATCTAAACTAGAGTAAATTCCTGTCTCTCTATATTATAATCCATTTTTGTACTAGATTTATGATAAACGCGCATTTTACGTTCCATTTTTTTTATCTAAATAGAGGACATCAAACAATTTTGACAATCAAATATTTTTAAACATTGCATAAAGTTTTAAATTTGGCACGAAACAAAAAAAAAGATTAGTTTACAACTTCCGTTTATAGTTCAAATTTAAAGTTGCAAAAACTGTTTTATAAAAAAAGGCGAAATAATAAAGTCACATTTTCTGACAGCGCAACACGTCAATTACTCGAAATTCAAACTTTAAACCACATTTAAGAAATAAAAGTCCACTACTTGAGTATACGCATTTCATAAATACCACACATGGCTTGAATCATATCCAGGCTAAATTTCGTATTTTTTTTAAGTTATTGTTTTATCCATAATTAGATTTATTACAATACGACCATCCGATATTTATTTACTTTGATGATATTATTTATAAACTACGGCAAACAAAAATGTTAATTGCCTGATATCGATGTATCTAAAGTGGTTTATGACTTCCTTACAGGGTTTAAGGGCGAACACATTGACCGTTTCATGAAACTTTATGTTTGACCACAATGAACGCGCGCGTTCGATTGATATTTAAGAATGTATTCTGAATAATTATTAACAATCAAGTCCGCACGTGACCTAGGATTAACCGAACGGATGCCGATCTTAAGAGTTTTATTTACCTTAAAATAGGACTCGCGACAATCAAATATTGCTGTTAAACAATTTGTTTAATTTGATTATCAGTGAGATAGCCAGATAAAAGACGTTAATTTACATGCTCGTCATCCAATACTTTTGTTTGACCCCTTGACCTTCCGTATTACACTCATCCCCTATTGACTAAGTACAAAATTATACTGTTTACTTATTTCTCCTCGGCCACATCAACCATATCAGTTGCAATATAAGATAAAGGGAGTGATGACCTAACGACGGCCTCAACCCAGGGATCATGAGCTCTCTTCGGATCTTTGCCATAATGTAGAAAGCGGGAAGGTTTTTGAGCTAAGTGGCGAGGCGAGATATTGTTTTACGGCCGAGTTCATACTCAACCAAATGATCTTCTATATTTATCATTACTAAAATATCATTTATAAGTTATTGTTCTATTTGTTATTATAATGCTATCAATATTGTGTTAATCAGCCATGTGAATAATAAAATATAATTTCACATATCATTTTACTGACCCTATTTATAAACGTAATAGTATATTTTCCGACACAGGGAAACGGAGACTCTAAACATATTTATCTGAAGAAATTATTTCTACCATATCTAAGTTTAAATGACCTACACACATACTGTGATCGATGGGGATTAAAAGTGAACATTGACAAAACAAAAGTGATGGTATTTCGACGGAGGGGAAGACTGAAAAATAGCGAACAATGGACTTATGACGGAAATCGTCTGGAGATAGTGGATAACTTTAATTACTTAGGCACGGTCTTTAATTCTAACGGTCGTTTTGATTCGAATGTTCAAATGCTAGTTGGAAAATCGCTAAAAGCAATGAATACCTTAATATCAAATACTAAAGACTTTGATTTTACACCAAAAACTATGTGCAGCCTTTTTGACGCTTTTTGTGTTTCTATTTTAAATTACTCTGCTGAAGTATGGGGTTATACAAAATGTCAAGAAATGGAGAGAATACATCTTAAATTTTGCAAACATATTCTAAATGTTAAATTGTCCACTAGTAATGTTGGTGTATACGGTGAACTTGCACGTTTTCCTTTATATATTAATCGCTATATCAGAATTATTAAATTCTGGCTTAAAATTTTGAATACGAAAAATTGCGTAATTAGAAAAATTTATGATTTGATGCTGGAAGATGAAAAAACAAACTGGGCTCATAACGTAAAGAAATTATTATATAGCTATGGATTCGGCTATATTTGGGAATCACCACAAAATGTTGACATTAACTGTTTCATTATATGTTTTAGACAGCGTTTAATAGATACTTTTGTGCAAGACTGGAATAGTAGTTTGACTAACAATAGTGTTTTATTTGTGTATAAGAATGTTAAACAAGACTTTGTGTATGAGGATTACCTGAGTGTTGTTAAATCAAAAAAATGTAGACAAGTTTTAACAAAGTTTAGACTCTCTTCACATAAACTACGTATTGAGTCCGGTAGATACGGACAAAATAGGATAGAAAGGAGCGAGAGAGTTTGCGAAGTATGTGGATCAAATGACATTGAAGATGAATATCATTTTATTTTAACATGTACAAAGTATAAAAGTGTAAGAAAACGATATATAGACAATTATTTTTACGAACGTCCTAGTGTGTTTAAACTCACTCAGTTGTTTAAATCAAAGAATGTACACACTTTGAACAATCTAGCTTGCTATCTGAATTGTGCATTGAAAATAAGGAGTAATTTGTTAACATAGTCTCATTGTATAAATTATTTGAGTCTGTAATAGTATTATATTCCAAAGAAGTACTATAGTTTATTGCTTTTGTTTCAATATAATATTGCTCTAGAAATACTTAGTAGCCAAGTGCATTTCTCTTGCCGGGATAACAATTGTTCGATATTTTAAGAAAATAATATAATTGTAATCCGACTTTGTATAAATAACCATTATATTATATCACTCTCATGATAAATAATTATGTACTGATGTGTATATATATTTATATAAGAATATTAATACTTTTGTAATGTTTATGTGATACCTTGATATATACTGTATTTCTGTTAAGATGAGGAGCATATGCTCAAGTCTGAAAATAATAAAATATTTGTTCTGTTCTGTTCTGTTCTGTTCTAAACTTGATAATTTTTTGCTATAAAACAAAAGAGTTCGCTTAAAAGGACATAACTGAGGCTCCAAAGCATTAAAACTTAAAATTTGAATTTCTTACATACATCAATTTGGGCACTTAAATCCAAAAACATAAAATGATTAATAGATATACTCTGAAATAACTTTAAATCTTTTTGTGTGCTGTTTTTAGCCCGATTTAAGTAAAAAGCGTTGCTACGCTTTTTAATTTTGGATCATTTTTTCACAACTAAAATAGTTTTTCCGGAAAAAACGTAGTGAGAAACTGATCTGAAATTCTGCACACAAGTTATTATTATAGACCTACAAGTAATGGAAAATTAATTTCGAAAAATTCTTTCCAGTAACATTATGTCAAACAAAAAACTCAGTGGAGTCCCTTTAAACTGACACAAAATTGTAAAAAAACTAATAAAATAACCTTATCAATAGTCAGATCAAATGAATTTATCAAATGTAGGAGACTCTTTTTTTAATAGATATCGAGAAGTAAAACAAACGTTTAAGTATAGTTTTGTTTGACATCCTTTCAAAAACAGAACATTTATGAGAGGTATTTGTATAACCATTTAAATAAAAATTAAATTTACGATAAGAGAATTGATGTTCAAATTCTGACATAACAATAATCTGATTGTGCTTATATAAAACAGCTTTAAACCACTTGAAATTCCGCCGTATCCATGTTATTTGATGTCTATTGGATATACCCGTGGTTTAACTTCATCCATGACATGATTTAGAAAATAATTTATTTAAATTTGACAGCACTGAAGTGTGATAAATGAGCGAACTAACACACATATTTCGAATTTCAGCAGAATACAACTGATAATACTATAATGAAGAAAATAAACAGAAAATAAACGGTGCATCACAGCACAGCATGGTACATCACAGCACATCACAGCACAGCACGGTTTCATCACAGAACAGAATACTTGTATTCAAACATGCAAAGAATATTTGCTTTATAATTATATCATGATTGAAACATATATATTCAAACATAAAACGCATGTTCGAAATGTTCACCATAAGAGTCGATCTGCTCGTAAGCTGTAGTTTGTTTAAAGTACGTTTTGAGTTATTTATATTTACTGTATACTCTGTTGATACAGTATCTTTCAAGTTTCGATTTATGCAACAACAAATGTATATAGGGATAGCTTTGCTTAAAATGAAACTAGGACAACCCCACGGAAGACATGTAGGAACATTTGAACTTCTTGAAGTTAAAACTGTGAAAATATGAATTTTTGAATTTGAAATCGCGAGTTTTTGAAGAAAATCAAATGGGAATGTACATCTAAAAGAGTGGTATATTTGTTTTCAATTATAAAAGACCATTAGTAAGTCCAAACACTGGAAAATATAATAAACATTTTTGATAGCCCCTGGCGTTCTCCTAGTTTGAAAAGTATCTTTATGTAGTTGTTAAATTATACAGAACCTAATTATTGTGTTAAAAAAGACAAATAACAATTAAGGATATATAAATAAATTGTAAGGAAAAAAGAAATCAAACGAACGAACGAACGCACGAACGATAAGAATGAATGAATGAATGAATGAATGAATGAATGAATGAATGAATGAATGAATGAATGAATGAATTATTATTATTATCATTATTATTATTATCATTATTATTATTATCATCATCATTATTATTATTATTATTCATTAATTCATTTTTAGGGAGGTGTTGTTTTTAGCAACTTATTGCTCCGTGGTGTGGTGGTGGTGATAGAAGTTTTCACTCCGGGTCACGGCAGTAAGTCTCATTAAATTTATCAGAGTTTAGCCGCCGCACCGTTTCTGGGCATGCTGTCAAACAGTTTACCAGTACAAGTTGCCTACACTTTCGCAAGGAACTGATAACTTCTGTACATGTCAGAGCAAAGGTACAGTGCAAATGGCCGTAGAAAGGGTTTCATTATCAATCACAACAAAAGTGACCTGCACCGTCCGGAAATCGAACCCGGCTCGCCCGATTCACAGTCCAACGCTCCACTTATTGAGTTAATCGGACGGCAACTGATTGCCCCCATTATACCGATGGTAGAAAAAGATTGTCAACCTAACGCTAAGTCTGACTTAGAGAAAGTGCCACCATTGGGTACATATACTATAGATTCATACAAGTATATATCTATTTGTGTTCTTGTTGTTGCAAAATGTATACAATGTATACTGTGTGGAAAACTACTTCACATTTATTTTCAAAATTACGTCATTGTTTCACCTATAGTTCGCGCTGAACACGTGTGTAAAATTACGTGTCTCGGTGGTATTTTGTACTTTAAGCACAGGTTCAAAACTATGAACCTATTGACATTATCACCATAATGATTTATTTTTGATTTTCCCAGGGACTTTATGAAAATAACGTGCCATGCAGCAGTACAACTGGCACTCGGAAGTAATTAAGGCCGCAAGCCATTGACATTTTGGCTCGATCAGTATGAGGCGTTCGACCTTCAGTGTAACAGAACTATAATAGAACAATCTAGGCAGCTGCTAGGTCGTACAATTTCGTAACATGGTTTACTCTTTTAAATAAAGGCGTTTAATTGCCTTACTTCATGACTATAGGGCTTACATTGAAACTGTCATTTTAAGATGACGCCTGATAAGTAATAAGACACGTGATTAATATCCTTAACTATTTGGGTGTTTCAGAGAATGAAACTGTTAAAAGGGAAAACGCCCCGAACAGCAATTTAATTAATGCTCATTACGACTGTTTCTCGTTTAAGAACTTTTGGAATATATTACTAATGTAATAGTTATCTTTGTCTAAGATACAATAAACACAATCATGTTTTAACAAACGACGAATTATTGCGTGCGATAGTGCGATTATGACGCTGATTAGTTTTAACTTGAGTAAATTAACTATATGTATTTACATATTAATTATGTCAACTGTACCCTCATGTGTATATTATTAATTGACTTTTACATTTTGAACCCAAGAATGCATAAAACATGCATTTTACATCATCTATTCACGACAAACTGAGGCGTACTATTTACAGTTAGTCATAGGTATAATATCAAAAAATGTACAATATATCAATAAATACAGAATTCGAAAATGTTAAATTTTGACCGTAATTTTAATTTAACACTATAAAATGCATATTGAAACCTTGCTGAATTTGCCAAATCTAATGTGGTTGTGATAAGGTGACACGTGACTTCTGTGAAGCATTGTTCAATTTCTCTTATCATGAAGAACTTAAGATATCACAAATTGGTTTATGATAAATCTTTGCAATTTATGAAGATTCATACACCGAGGTTGAATATTTAGAGAACTTTCTTTATAATATTTAATATGCGTGAATACGAAAACGACCAGAAAATAAAACGTAAATAATTATATGAGTAAAAAGGGACTGGACGTTAAATTCGTGATAAAGTGTCTTATTTAAAAAAGCGCAATATTAGCAAGTTACAAATCAAGGTATCCTCTCTAAGATTCATTTACTATACATGTAGATGGTCATTTTATACATGTTGATGATTAAAAAAATGACGGTATCAAATTTACGTAAACATTACCATACCAGGAGTACCCTTGTATCTATAATTACGTATTTATAACTATATGGCCAATGAGTACAACTTTGTAGAGACTTAAAAAAGGATTTTTAGATCAGTTCTGGGGCTAATAATGGGTCTTTAAACAACATGGTGGCGTATTTACGTAAACAAATAAAATTCAAATCGAACTTAAGGTACTTGAAAGACTGATATAAAATTCATCAACTTTTTATCAGCGTTCGATCACGTGATAACAGTTCCAATCACAAGAGACTTGTTAATGAAATAACTATAACAACGACAACAAAACGTCAAACAAAGTCACGAAACAATTAAAAAACAAAACAAAAAACAAATAAAAAAATAATAAATAGATAAATAAATAGAAAATAAAAATATATAGAGGATATTTGTTTAGTTCAGTGTAAGATCGAAATATATTTCACCGAGTGAGCACCAAAAGGTATATTTCACGAGTGGCGCAGCCACGAGTGAAATATAAACTTTTTGGTGTTCACAAGGTGAAATATATTTCGATCTTACACTAAACTAAACAAATTTTCTTTTTATTTCAATTAAAGAAACGTTTTAAAAAGACTTTTAACCTAATACTGAATGAAAAGCGCGCCAAATAATAATACAACGTGACGTCATTTACGACGTCACGTCATTAAGTTGGTACCCAGTACTGAACACGCTGGTATTTCACTGAAACAACAAAAGGGGCTTAAATTCAAAACAGTGAAATTATCAAAGTGGTAATTTCACTGTTTCAAACAGTGAAATTACCAGTTTTATGTCACTGATATATTTCTATAAACCATCGAAAAGCATGTAATAAAAAAAAATATCATTTTGATAGAAAACATTTCAGCGGGATCATGTATCTTACAGAAGACATCTTTTAATCAATTATTTTTACTACATTGAAAAGTGGTTCTATAAGCAAACAAGTGATATTTACCTGCAATCCATAAAATGACGTCAACAATAATCTGCACTGTTAAAACAGGCCTCTTCCAGGCTGAGTCTTTATTTTTGGATTCGCCACTCATTCCTTAGCTTGCTAATGTAAACTAAATAAGTGTGGCATATACTTTAAAATTTGGAAATTTAAACTCATTGATGTAATTGCCAATTCCAAAATGACAGTTATGCTTTACATGTTAATTCCGTCCTTATTCCGTCTTACATGACAATTCTTCAAAACAGAAATCTTAATTCCGTCGTTATTAACAAATCCATCTAATTTGCCATCGAAGGCGGCACAATTATGTATTATTATATTTTATTCTTTCTTGTTATTGACCGCATCTTATGACAAGATAGTAATTAAATTAAAAACAAAACACTCAATATGGAGGACATCTTAGAAAAAAATATTTGCAATAAATATCCTATTGTCATTCCTTTGTCTAATATATTTCCTTATCACAATAAAGGATTCTTTGAGTTAGATTGTAAAATCACATGCTCTTACTGACTTTTTCATCATCGATGTGTCAAATCAAACCGATTTATCTTCTCTGTTGAACAGAGCACTTACTTCATACAAGCTACCACTTAGATTAATTATCACGATTATAAGAGGTGGTTTCCGGTTTCTTTTTGTCTCTTCAAACACGTCTTAATCATGCTCTCTTGAATACCAAAACATTTTTTTATATCATTTTTGATGTAATAGTGGTATGATTGATCGTGTTTTAGTCATATTATTATATTCATTGTTATTCTTTTTATTTTTTTTTCTATTTTTTAAAGGGTATAAATAGAGGCTATTCAAGTTTTTTTCTATAAATACAGCCACTCATGAAATATTTGTTTTCATACCACTCGATGAAAATAAATCTTGTATTTATAGAAAAAAGAAGATTTTTGTTTATTATAAACATTTTCTTTTTGATATTACAATTTCAAGATTTCCCCTTAAATTTTGTGTATTGGCTGAATTTAAAAGAAAATATTTGGACAAGACACCAGTGAAAATACGAAAAATATGTTTCACAGCAGTGAAAAATATTTTTTTACAGTGAAAACACGAACATTGAAAATAAACATTTTAGTACATCAATATTTCTCAATATTTCATTTATAAGTTTATAATAAAGCTTTACAATGTATCTTCTAAAATATTGTCATGAAATGAATCAGACTGTAAAATTGTATTGGTTTTATGATCTAATAGAAAGTTGTAACGTAGAACTTTTTCTGCCATTTGATAATATACATGAAGTTTGTACGAAAACAGAATACAGAAAAGTTCGAGAACAAAATAGGCCTATAATTCTGCTATTTTGAAATACGGTTTTATCCGTTTATCAAACAATTTACTACCAACTTTATTAATAAAAGTATTTTGAAAGTATTTTATAAGATGTTCAGTAGACTATAGCTTTGTATACTTTAATTTTATTAATGAGAATTCAACTTTAAAGAAAAGGAAAAATGTTATAGGCAAATTGCAGCTACATATTCATACATCAAAACCATCGATGTCCATAAATTGCTAATTGAGTAAATTATATAAGCAACCATAAATTTTCAATAGGATAATAAAATTGTTAAGATTCTGAAATTAACATGCATAATGAATCAATGTCCGCACTCATGTAACACATATGTGTAAAGAGAATGTTTCACGGCAATAGAATGTTCACTTTGTAATAAATATTTCACGTGTTTAGTTCTCCTATTTGTTTAATATCACATGGATAACTAAATACACTAACAATGTGAATAATGCTAAATCAAGTTTGCTGACATTTTTATCGTACAAAGCATGTTTTTAATAAGAATAAATTCAAAGCGCTTACCTAACAATGAACTCTGACGTAACTTCCGCTTTTAAACGGTCCTTTTCCCGCTAAAATTTGTTGTACGATTACCGCTGTAGGTTTGAGCTGCGCAAGCGTCTTCGGATTCTTGATGTGACAAAGCTATCAAGCTAGCTTACGGAACATCGGTGGATCTAATAAGGTGCCGGTTTTGTCTAAAATAATGTACAAGTGTGCATCTGAGGTCTTCTTCAACCCACCAGTAAAGCTGGAAAGTCGCCATATGACCTATACTGTGTTGGTATGACATTTAACCCAACCAACCATCATTTATTCCAAAAGGAATGAGAGAAATTTAAAGTAAAAAGTTTATATTGTGTATGCCCTAGTTCATCTATATTGTATGAATGTACAATTGACTCCCTTGAACCACAGATCAAAGTGAACATCAATCTTGATTAATTAATATATCTTTTGCTGTACAGGATAACTGTATTCTGATTTTTCTTCAACTATTGTAAATCTGTTAATCATTCTACCTTTTTTATAGAATAATAAAGATGTCAATGTTGTTGTTGTTGTTGTTTTTCTATTCTTAATTTTGCAGCTTTAGCTGTAAACAATCTTTTTTGTGCGTGTGTGTTGTGCTGCGTTTGTTTTCATAAAAAAACTCATGAATGCAGTTTAATAAGAAACATGGTTGACAAATAATTTAACGCAAAATAGAGCAAACTGTCTATATCATGTTTACATTAATTGGTGTCTTGCAAAATAAAAAAAATTGTATATTTGAGGCTGATAAGAATGAAATAAACAGACGTATATTTTTAGAAAGCAGAAATGCTTTTTGTGAGGTGAAAGGGTTAGTAAATATAAGTATAATAATTCCGAAAAATCTAGAATTAATGAAATGAGCAGGAAAAACCCAAGAAATTTTTAGAAGTTCATAAATATAAACAAGACATGTAAATCGCCAGAAAATAATTTATCTGCAGATGATTTTTACGTCATTTTTCAAGTCTGAGGTTGTTACTGATTATAGTTCAAGCATTAATATACATGAACTTGATAAACCTTTTGATGAGAATGAAATTCTGAAATGTATTCCCAATTTAACAAGAAATACAAGTAGTGGCATAGATAATGTGGTACCGGATATTTTCATCGATGCTAATAATTTTATTTCACTCTTTCTTATTTAATAAGATATTTGAAAATGGAATTTATCCTGAATCTTTGACGAAAGGCACTATAGTTCAATTATAGAAGGAAAATGTACCCTATGAACCCCGGTAATTACAGGGGAATTGTAATGTTTCTGTGTTATGTGTTTGATTAACCATTTGAATTATTATTGTACATAGATGTATTATTTTGTCTTGGCCATATTCTATAATAATTTACTTGTAAATGGCCAAAGTCATATTTATGCCGTTTGCTAAATAAAGATTGAAATGAAGAATTAAAAAATGTCTAATTGCATAGAAATAATTATTTGTGTACATCATATCATAGAATCCTCAATATAGAAATAAATATCATATTGTAACTAACAATAAAATATTCCTAATTCCATAGGATTATGTCACATCTGTTGAACAAAGTATATTATCAGAAAAATAGGTATAATTATCTCTGAACACATTCAGCTGTGATGGCCGAGTGGTTAAGGCGTTTGACTCGAAATCAAATGGGCATTGCCCGCGCAGGTTCGAATCCTGCTCGCAGCGTACATTTTTTAGACATCTGTCGTCGGAAAAAACTTAACAATTTATCACAAATTATTAATAAGTGTCTTTTTTATCCGTTTCATTTACCGTTAAACAGTATTTGAGCCACATAGAAAAAAAATGTTTTACAGTCGTTTGGTGTAACTAGAATAGATTAAAAAAATGACCTCGACGTGATTCGAACACGTAACCTTCTGATCTGGAGTCAGACGCGCTACCGTTGCGCCACGAAGCCACTTATCCTTAGTCTCATAATATATTTATAATGTCAATAATTACAGCTGTGATGCCAACATTTTAACTATCGATAAAATTCTGCTAAAATATTTCTTCGTGTAGTATTTACAGCGTGAACGACACAGAGAAGAAAACTAACCAATTAACTTGTGATTCAGGATCGAGTTGGCAATCTTAGTCTCTAAACTTATGTTAAATGTAAATGTTAAGGGTAGAGGGGGACTATTTTTACAGCACATCTATAAAAAACGTGTTTTTTTCTTACTAAAAATGTGAGTTTCATAGAAATTTTAATGTTATAGCTTTTATTTACCAATTATAAAGTATAGTACAGCTATAGATATAACGTATGTAAATTAAAAATATCAGATATTGTAATAGCTGATGTCATATACTATATAATATATAACATAATGATGTAGATGCACATAGACAAAACCATTACGCAGCTGTGATGGCCGAGTGGTTAAGGCATTGGACTTGAAATAGAATGGGTATTGCCCGCGCAGGTTCGAACCCTGCTCGCAGCGAGTAATTTTATTTTTTCTGAAAGTTTTAATATCACATTATATTAAAAAAATATTTAATGAAATATAACCGTATTTGGTATTATTATATAATGCGCTTATTGGTACAAAAATATAATCAGATTATATTCATAGTACCATGATATAATATTATATTTCTATGTGAATACTTAAGTTATACTGTAAATAACAAACTTGTATTTTAATTTACTTCACTTTCTGCAACTAATTATTGTTTAAGAAATAATATATCCCAAACAGTGATTTTATCGCTCAATAACATCACTGTTTAGAGTTCGGATGCGAGGAATTATATCACGAGGGCGTAGCCCGAGTGATATAATGATGCGCATCCGAACGACAAACAGTGATCGATGTTATCAAGCGATAAAATCACTAATTTGGATATATTATTTCGATTCTAATACGACATCAACAAATAAATGTTGCCGTACTTGATAGCTAAGCAAAATTG
This sequence comes from Ruditapes philippinarum, assembly GCF_026571515.1. Classification (NCBI taxonomy): domain Eukaryota; kingdom Metazoa; phylum Mollusca; class Bivalvia; order Venerida; family Veneridae; genus Ruditapes; species Ruditapes philippinarum. The sequence continues at coordinate 23,712 of NW_026866909.1, read as the reverse complement.
CGCCTGATTTGTTTCCGTACTTATTTTCAGCGCGTCGGATTTTTAGTGGTTACGTCGCGTGTATAATGATTACGTCACATGTCTAAATATAGAACGTCAAACTGTGCATCTGTTGCATAATAACACACACTTTCTGTTCTTCTATGTTCAATAGGGAAAAATGCGGGTCGTGTTAGAATACATGTATTTACTATAGATTATTAGTGGGAAGTCGGTTAAGATGGATGTGTTAAAATGTGTTAAAATCATCGTAAAAAGCCAAAAGAAACCGTGTGAAATAACATCTTGAAGAAGAAGAACTTCAAGAAGAAGAAGAATATACTGCAAACTGAATAATATTTTTTGCCGTTTATCATATTAGATCCGCAAAATAAAAATAAGTAACAATAAATTCGATTACTTACATGTCACATCTGTTCAACAAAGTAGAGCTTAACAAAATATATTCTGCTTTTCAGTAAACCACATACAGCTGCGATGGCCGAGTGGTTAAGGCGTTTGACTCGAAATCAAATGGGCATTGCCCGCGCAGGTTCGAATCCAGCCCGAAGCGATTTTTTATAGAGCACAAAATGTCTTTCTCAACATGAAGATTTAATTCATCAACTGTCACGGGAGATAAACGTTTCACAAGGGATGGAGTTCTTGTGATAACTCGGAAAACTTTTATGCTACAAAATGGCAGTAAGCCACAACGAAATTAATAGATTGCAGTTTAGTCATAGTGCTCAACGGTACATTCATACTTGAAACATTTATCAGACTTAGAGAAAATTCGCATTTACTTTCTTTCTGAAATTAGAAAAGGAAAACGAGCAAATTAAAAAATGTATGACCTCGACGTGATTCGAACACGCAGCCTTCTGATCTGGAGTCAGACGCGCTACCGTTGCGCCACGAAGCCTTAATATGTCTTTCAAGATATTTTATCTAGCTTTATCTAGTAAAGTCATGATGTTATTGATCGGCGTTATTGCGTCATCTGAAAGGTACTATTTTATACTTTTGACACAAAATGTGCGATTATGCAAGGTTGTCCTTTTAATACGATGTAATTTAGTTGTAATATATAGATTTTTATTTTCATGTATGTTTCACAGACAGCGTTTTACAACTTTGTGTATTTCTTGAGAAACATTGTAGATGTATTATTGATTAATATGTATAATGAAATATACCAGACGGTTTTTTCAGTGACAAATACAAATTATTCGTAAGTAAAGCTTGTAAAAAATACCAATGACTGATTTCTATGTAGTATAAATTTGATTTTAAAATTATTTTACTTTCTGAAAATAAGAATTAAACGAGTATTTTTTATCATCAAATCATAAAACTAAATTTTACACTAGCTCAAGTTTTGCTAAACATATTATCTTTTGAATGTCAGATGATAAGTCTGTAAGAACTCATAAGATGATTGTAGATTTTAATTTCTAAAGCATATTCTATTGTTCATTAAATATTGAATAGCTTCTTACACTGTGTATATATACGAGCAAACCCTAATGACATAAAGTCTGTCTGGTCATGCAGTCATTGGACAAAATATGATTTCAACCACTAATGAAAGTTTAGACATATAAAATAGAATATAAATTTGATTTTAAAATAATTTTACTCGAGTAGATTTTTAAAAATGACATAGTTGCTGATGTTTATAAATAGTATATACATTTGCTAGCGTAAGGGTGATTTAACGGTAAAATTACATTTTCAAATATCTGTATGATATGTTGATAGTAACTAGTAAAAGCTACAATAATATTCAAAGAGGAATAGCAGCTACCTCCTAAGGATATCATGACCTTTTTCTATTTATATATACATGTAAAATAATAAAATACGTACTTTCCAGATGAAATTGTGTATTAATAGCTTTAGAAAAGATAAAGCCCCCAGTGAGAATCGAACTCACGACCCCTGGTTTACAAGACCAGTGCTCTAACCACTGAGCTATGGAGGCACGCGTTTCGTAACTAAAAGAAGTAATATAAAAATATTTATCTAATGATCTGCATTTTCAAAGCTGTAACCTTGCCGCCATAATTGATAACTTGTGCATGTGCTTTTTTCCACTAAACTAGTATTTTTCTTATAGTATTAACTTACAAAATAATTTAAATCAATTATTGTTTTTACAATTACATATCTCTAAGTGTCTAAGTAGAGCCAGGGTCTTCCAAATAGATTTGAAAGACCCTAGAGAGCTAAACCATAACTTTTTGTAGCCTATTAAACTTGCTGGTAAAAGATACTACTTTTTTTCCTCCGTTGAAAAAACGTATATAAATAATAAAATGAGCGAACTAAAAAAAAGTATGAACTCGATGTGATTCGAACACGCAACCTTCTGATCTGGAGTCAGACGCGCTACCGTTGCGCCACGAAGCCTTGTGAATGTTTAAATTTAATGTTACAAGTGAATGTAATGTAGCCTTATTTAGTTTAACCGTTAATCAAGGAAGTGTGTAATTTAATCTGAATTATTGCGTCATTTTAATTAAAGGAAACAATTTATATACGCATAAAAATATCTCCTTAAGCACTTTGCAAATAGTGATGAAATAGTTTTGTTTGGTTTTAATAAAATTTTATTCTTAAAATGTTTACTAAAAACATATATTATACCAAACAAAAAAGCGCAGTACGGTAGTAAATAGAGTAACAGTGAGGAACTCACGACTCCTGGTTTACAAGACCAGTGTTCTAACCACATACGTTACTATGTAAATAGAGGTTTTATTACAACTGATAACAATATTTGTTCAGTTAGGAAGAGTTCGATTGGGGTTTTACTTTTTGAAGATTTTACCTTGCCATAATTGATAACTTGTACATTGTGAATGTGGGTGTGTTTTTCCCACGAAACAAGTATTTTTTACATATTGTATTAACTAACAAATAAATAGATTCAAAGTTACATATCTCTAAATAGTCTATTGTCCTAAAGTAGAGCAAAACCAACACGTCTTGTAACCTATTAAACTTGCTGGTAAAAGATACTACTTTTTATCTATCGTTGAAAAAAATGTGAACAAAATATATGACCTCGACGTGATTCGAACACGCAACCTTCTGATCTGGAGTCAGACGCGCTACCGTTGCGCCACGAAGCCTTACAGTGAATACTATCATTTGATTTTACCATACAAGTGAACAAAAAGATGTAGACCGATAATCAAGGTAGTGTGTAATTGATCTGCATTATTGCGTCATTTTGATTAAAGGAATCTAAATATATCTGCGTATATAAATTGTATCAAAGTAGAGTTAAACCAAAACTATTTATAACCTATTTAACTTGCAGGTAAAAATATCGCCTTTTTTTTGTTAAAAACAAATGTTTTAAAAGGTATGACCTCGACGTGATTCGAACACGTAACCTTCTGATCTGGAGTCAGACGCGCTACCGTTGCGCCACGAAGCCTTGTGAAAATTACCATTTAATGTTATAAGTAGATTATATATAGCCTTATTTAGTTTAACCGTTAATCAAGGTAGTGTGTAATTTGATCTACATTTTTGCGTCATTTTAATTGAAGGAAACTATTTATATACGCATTAGATAATCGTGTAAATACGACGTTTCTTGTGGTTTATACAATGTATATTGATTTATTATAATTATTATTATCTTGGTATGGATATAAATATACTAGTAAGGTTAATAGCTGTGATGGCCGAGTGGTTAAGGCGTTTGACTCGAAATCAAATGGGCATTGCCCGCGCAGGTTCGAATCCTGCTCGCAGCGTTAATTTTTTTCAGTCGTCGGAAAAATAAAACTTAACAATTCATCACAGTATATTAATAAGTGTCTTTTTTATCTGTTTCATTTTCCGTTTAAACTAATTTGAGCCACATAGAAAAAAATGTTCAACAGTCGTTTTGAGCAATAAGAATAGATTTAAAATCAAAGCGCTGCAAGCACTGAGGTATACATTGGTTGGACAATATTTGTGTTATCAAGACCATGTGATTTTAATCTACTGAACTCAATAGAAGTCATCTTCTGGTTACAGTCGATTCCGGACACAAATCTAGGCTTATTTCTTCTCAAGTTATTAATAAGACAAGAAAGAGGTTTTGTTCCTACAGACTAGTGCTGTGTTTTTCCAGGTAAGACTTTATGGTTTGCGAAACTGAAGAGCAATACAGAAATCAGTTTGCAAAGACCTGTTTATTATCTGCAGTATACAATACTGAAATAGTAAAATAGAGTCTTCAGTGTTTTTATCTATTACTTTAAAAACAAGACCAACATGCGGGTTTGTAGTCTATAAAAATGTGGTATTAAATCATTCAGCAAGACTTAAAAGTTAGGTGAACATTTTTGTTTACATGCAAAACACATTCACTGGAAAAAATGCACTCCATAGTGCAATTATTGATTCAAAATAAAAGCATTTGTACTTGACAAAATTTAGGCATCAAAGCCCTAAGCTCTAGCCATGTACATTCTTAAATTTTTACTACAAGTACATAACGAAAATTAATGACCACCTCCCCCAACCCTCGCACAAGGCAAATTTTATCCCAGGGCTAAAATTAAAACAATTTTGGTAGAGGTAGACTATGTTTCATGCCAAATATCTTACCTCTAGTCTTTGTCAATTCAAATAGGAGAATATTGTTTAAGTTTTTTTTCTATACATGTATATACATTTAAGGAAAACCTAAGACACCCTGGTGCCTGGTAAACCTTGTACCTTCAGACAAGATTTTTTTAAAGTTTTTACTATATTCATACCATATAAGGAAAACCTAAGAAGACTCCTTGGCAGAGCCAATTTTGACCCCAGGGCTTAATTTGAACAATAGTGATAGAGGTCTACTACACAGGTAAAGGTTTCATGCCAAATATCAAACATCTAGCCTTTGTCAATCAGAGGAGAATATTTTTTAAGTTTTTTTTTCTATACATGTTTATACATTTAAGGAAAACCTATGACACCCTGGTGCTATTCACTAGGGCAGCATTTGAACAACTTTGGTAAAGGACTTACTGATGATATTATTTACCAAGTATCTAAGCTCTAAGCCTTAAACCTTCTGATAAAAAGATTTTTTAAAAATTTTTTGCTATATAAATATAAGGAAAACTTTAATATGACCCCAGGGGTGAGGCAAATTTTGACCCTTGGGCTTTAACGTGAATTATCTTGGTAGAGGTTCACTACCATAAGTTTCAGGACAAATATCTAACCTCTAGCCTTTGTCAATTCAGAGGAGAATATTTTAAGTTTTAACTACATACATATCAGGAAAATCTATGAACCCTAGTGCAGGGCTAATTTGACCCCCGGGGTATAATGTGAAAATCTTGTGAATGTCTACAAGACAATGCCTTATGCAAAATATCTATGCTCTAGGCCTTATTTAAGTCCTTGAATAACTTTGGAAGCCCTTCACTCATGGAACAACCCTGTCAAGTTTGGTTGAAATTGGACAAGATGTTTTCAAAAGATGTTTACATAATTATTATGTATAAAACACACACACATGCACGCATGCATGCACACACACACACACACACACGCACACACACACACACGCACACACACACACACACACACACACACACACACACACACACACACACACACACACACACACACACAAAGAGGGGAATCGCTATATGCCAACGCAGCATCTACATGCATCAGACCAGCAGTCAAACACATTTTCAAAAAATAAAATGACAATTACATTGTTGATGTGTTGAAAGCCTTGTGAAATTTAATAAAAGCTTTATAATATTTAGAATAAACTTTCATTTTTTTCATTCCAAACTGTTATCAAACAATATTAGGTATGGTACATGGTATGGTCAACCAAGTGGATCTCATTGGAGCTAGGTGGGGAGGAGTGTGGGAATCCAAAGATTAGTAAATCATGTTTAAAGCATTTACTGAGTGCATCAGAAAGTATTTAAGCACTAAGTTGAAATTTATATGGCATAATGCACTTTATATGTGTTAATATGCTATATATCAAAATTAAATAATTAATATCTTTTTTATATGTTAACTATAAACTTAAAGAATTAATAAATTTCTTTTATATAATCTATGAATTCAGTTTATAGTATCTTTTTTGGTTTGACTTTTATTACAGTCTGTGCTTTTTGTGATACCATACTATTGTTTCCGGCACCTTTACTCCAAGTAAGCAAATGAAGTAATTGAAGACTAGGATCTTGAGTGTACTTCCTTTCTGAGTGGGGGATCTGAACATCACTGTCTGTCCTGTTCACCATGTCTCGATATCGGATTTGTCTTGGTACAGACCACCCTGTCTCAAGGGGGAGAATCACGCCGTTCGTTACCCAAACAAACAAGATGGCGGATGCAGCCAAAAAGTAGGTTTTTCCCTTTTTTCTCTGAAATTCGTGATGTTCTAATGTAAAAGTACATATAACAACCTTCTATACAATTTTCCTGGCACACAGGATTTTATTTCATGATATTTCGTCCCGTACTTCATCTGAAATGCGCATCACCAGATTCGAAGCGAGAGAATTTTCCACCGCGTTTGATCGTGGTAACGTACGGCTTTTTCTCTCAAATTCACTGTTTCTTTTACATATAAGTATATTAAACTGAAACCACTGACTTAAAAAAGTTATAATATGTTGTCAAGTAAGCAATCATGCCAATTCTGGCTAGATTTACTGCTGTAAATATTAATATCGGGGCATTTTCCGGAAATGATAACGTATGGCGCACAAAATATCAATGATAACGTACGGCGCATTTTTGTCTGATTAATTGATTTTCTTTATAATAGAAAAGTTATGTTAACAAGACATAAGTGGATGTGTAGAACCAAAATAAATAATATTAGTGTCCAGCTTTATTTGTCATCCAATGATAGCGTTGTATTTCTTAACAAAAGTCGATGATATATCAAAGTCCGTTCATAGCAGCCTTTTATTTTTCATAGTACTTCATAGAACCGCGTTTGTGCAAATGGACAGGTATAGTGATGAAATAAAGTTAATACTAATGAAGCCAAATAAAGCTTGACACTAAGTATGTTTGTATTCATCCGTAGCTGTTCTACAGAAATAAGAAATATTCTCCGGTTGCTATCGAAATAGAACAACACGGATGAACACTTACATATACTTTGTAAACAATAGTTTAAGAGTAGCATAATAATTTTTAAAATCGTTCTTTCATAAAGGTAATGACGTCATTTAAGCACATGAGCGGTCTGGCATTAAAGGTTTCAGACGGGTTAGAACCTACTTTCATTCATATTTCTCTGTTATGTATTTTTCTTTCAATGAGCGACCATATTGAATAAACACAGGCTCATCTCATCTGGGTGTAAGCTAGTCGCAATCAATTTTCATTTTGTAAATGTTGACGGGTTCAAATTAATTAAGTTTTTCTTATCAGAAATTTGTTAGGAATGATTTAAGACTTTTTCTTTGGAAAAAGAAAATATATCACCGTCCGTACCTTTTAAAACATTTTTTGCTCTGCTGGAATGCGTTTTCTTCTTTCCAATTAGGGGATAAGACCATAATTATCGCACAACACTGTGCGATATTTTAATGTAAAGACAACAAACACACAAATGTTTCTTAAAGTGGAGACTTTTCTTCCCATTCTGCCATTTTATTACAAAAATTCTCAAAACTATTACACGTGTGTTTTAATTGGTATATTACCAACGAAATATATTATGCCACCAGCTAGAAAGATATTTTTTCCGATAGTACAGCATTGTTCAATTAATTATTTTCTGACCGGACCAACATTTTTTTCAGATATCTATCATTTCCTACATAAAAATAATTCATTATCAGCTGATGGACAAATGGAAATCCTACAAGAAGTAAAATGCGCCGTACGTTATCATTGATATTTTGTGGCGCCATACGTTATCATTTCCGGAAAATGCCCCGATATTAATATTAACAGCAGTAATCTAGCCAGAATTGGCTATGATTGTTTACTTGACAACAATTATAAAACTTTTTAAGTCAGTGGTTTCAGTAAATTATACTTATATGTAAAAGAAACAGTGAATTTGAGAGGAAAAAAGCCGTACGTTACCACGATCAAACCGGTGGAAAATTCTCTCGCTTCGAATCTGAAGGTGACGCGCATTTCAGATGAAGTACGGGACGAAACATCATGAAATAAAATCCGTGTGTGCCAGGAAAATTGTCTGTGTGTAGAAGGTTTGTTATATGTATTTTACATTAGAACATCACGAATTTCAGAGAAAAAAGAGAAAAAAACCTACTTTTTGGCTGCATCCGCCATCTTGTTTGTTTGGGTAACGAACGGCGTGATTCTCCCCCTTGCTGTCTCGTGGTCTGCAAGTTTCTGCATGTATGGCCAGCTGGGACTGTTTAATGTCAATGAGGAGAACTCCATATAGTTTTTTGACAATCAATAAATATTTTACAATCCAATAGGCAAAAAATGATTTCATGTAGTAAATTTTATTTAGCTAAATCCTTTCAAGTCTATCATCATCAACTCGCCAAAATAAAGACTTACTGGTAAGAGTTTAATTAAGGGGCTTCTCCCCCTAATACAAAAAGGTCAAATTAAGAAGTAGTACTGTTACAATGCCTTATCAAAAATAAAATCACATATATAGACAATAATTAAATATTTAACAATATTGATTTAATACAAATAAATCATTAAATATATGCAGTCCAGCCAATAATGAGCTGAAAATATTTTATCAATATCAAAGAGTTTAAAAATAAAAGCAGGGCCACTAAAACTCAAACCAAAAAGACACTCAGAAAAACCATACCCACACTTTCCAAAAAAACCCCTACCCTTTTAATTTCCAACAGCAGCTCACCCGCTTTTTTAAAATTTTCATTTTCATAGTTATAAAGCATTACATAAATTTCCCCACCTATTGAAATTTGTTTCCCTTTTTTATTGGAACACTAACAAAAAAAAATTTACTTTTGATTTATTATTTACATCATAAAACATTTTAAATATTGGGGCCCTAAAAATTTAAAAGGGTTTAAAATATCACAGGGGGTGGGAAAAAAAGTGCCCGTTTGCCGGAAATCAAACCTAAATCGGGAATATTTTTACATATAGGGGGTTTGTACTGACCCCCACTCACCTGAAGCTTATCTAGCCTGGCCCAATGTCTATAATCTATTATACATGGCATTAGAAGACAAAAGAAACATTCATTTGATAATGACCCATTATTAAAAGTAAATCATATTCAGAAAACATCCCTTGGGAAAATGATATTAATTTTTTAAATTTTGACCCCAGTTATTACCACTACCTCCTAATGGGCCCTAATCAAAACTGAGCCTGCCCAAGAATTTTATAATTTTTGGCTGTCTGTCAGACATGGCCCAATTTCTTATCGGTTTTCATCTTTATCCCATTTGAAGGGATGTAAACTCATGTTTACCCTAAATAGTTTGTTTCTTTATCTGTCTATCTTTGTCATTTTACAGACTATTCTAGCTGTATATTAAACATAAACAAAATTATTTTTATTAACAAACAGAACATAATAAAAAAAAATAAATAAAAAAAAAAAAAAAAAAAAAAACATTTAAAAAAAAAAATTAAAAAAAAATGGTGAAAAATTTTACCAGTTGGAGAAATTCATCAAATGGTGGAGGTAAATGAAAATGGATAGAAAAAACTTTTTTTTGACTGGCTTTATGTCCCTTTCTAGTTTTATTGTGGGAAAGGGAAAATTTTTTATAATTTTTTCATTTAAAACCCTTTGGTTTTTAAAGTTTCCCTCAAAAAGGTTTTTTCCAAGGACCCCTTAAAATTCTATATTTGGGATCAGGGAAAATTTAAAATTTTAAATATTTTGTCCTTCGATTAAAAAACAACAATTCTAAATATTTAGAAGGGAAACCCGAAAGGTGGTAATTTTCACCCCCTTCCCCTTGGGTTTTCCGCTAAACCCCTTTTTTATAATCTTTAATTTAACCCGGCCCTTGAATCAAAACCCCTTTAATAGGTTTAATAAGTTTACCTTTAAACAATACAAATTTTAGTAGAAAAAAAATTTTAAAGGGGTGGCTCCGCTACTGGGGAATTTGATTGTAAATACCTTTTTCCCCCAAATTTTCTAACTTGTAAAACCCCTATTAAATACGGGGTTTAATGTTACCTTCCCCTATTGGTTTAAAAAAGGGCCTGTTTCCCAAATTTTAAAAACCCAAACCAGGGAAGAAAAACCCGAAACCCCCTTATTAACTTAAAAGGGTACCAACCACCAAATTATTACAACCCCTTTTAAAAAGGGGAAGAGGAAAGGTTTTTTAAAAAAGGGAATTTTCGGGTTCTCAAAAAAATCAAATATTTGAAATTCAATTTTAAATTCCCTAATTTTTGTGTTTTAATAGGTTTTAAAGGAAAACTTTCCCCCTTTTAAAATTTTTAATTTTTTTAGGCAAAAGGGTTGGAAACCACCAAAAGGTTTTCGAAAAGGGGCAAACCCCGGCAAAATTATAAAAATTTTTTTGGCTTGTGTGCCCAAGGGGGAAACAAAAAGGGGGTATAAAAAGGTGGTTTATTTGGTTTTTTGGGGTTTTCCCCCTTTCCAAAAAACAAATAAAAAAAACCAAAACCCAACAAATTTTCCACCTAATTATTTTCCCTTACTGTCAAAAAATTTTACCATAATAAAAAAACTGTTTACATTTGGGGCGGAATAATTTTGTTTTAACCCCCCGGTAGATAGCTTCATTTGGAGAAAAAAGGTATTCCCCGGAGTCAAGCTTTGTTTCGATTTTCCCTTAATTCCCAGGGCCTGAACTTTTAATTTTATTTTAATATGGTAAAAATTAAAATTTTTTAATTAAAATTTTTAAATTTTTATACATGTAGAATTTGGAAGTTTTCACTTTTTGCAGGGTTTTCCCCCTTTTACAGAAAAGCTTTTCGGGTAAAATTAAATTATTAAATTTGTTTTTAACACATATATTTTACGAAACAGTTATGTTGAAAACCCCCTTGCATTTTTATTAGTCAGCAAGTGAAACTTTACTCTGACCTTTATTCCACATTTTTAAGTTTAGAGAAAAAAATTATCTTTCTTTGACTTTTCTTTACATCATTTTCTGCTTGATTGTTAGTTGATCTTCTGCACCTGTATGCAATTTAAAATTCAACTTCACAATCATTTTTCTCTAAAATTTTGTTTTTTGGGCCTTATTATTGACAACATGTAACCAAACCCCTTCATCTTCACTGATGATTTCAAGATTCAATTTTGTTGTTATTTTCTTTTAACTTTTCTATTAAAAAATTTTGGATAGTCTGCCCCCACATCCCCCGGGGGAGGCGATCGTGCCAAAATTCCAGACATGTTAAAGCCTAAAAAATAGACTTTTGAAAATGCGAACTTTATTTTTTTGCCTACAATTTTTTTTATTGTACCCGTGCATAGCACATAAATTATGCCGCTTTAATTTCAATCTTTAAAAATTTAAGGTATCCCGCCTTTTATATAAACAAGTTTTAATATATATCGTAACAACTGGTCTGACCTTTAACATCTAACACACAACAAAATTTACAAGTTCGTATTCTTCCATTGCGCATCCTCAATGCATATGCATGTTTGCACACCACTTATAGATCTAAATATTACCAAATAAATGTAATTTCTTAAAACAGAAAATTAGAGTTAAGAAAAAACGTGTAACCCAGTTGTATAACTACAAGAGTACTTAAACACCAGTAACATGTTTAAATGACAAAAGTAGTTCACAAAGTTAAAACGATTTTTAGTCAAGCATAACGCCCCGCCCCCACTCGGGAGGTTTTTACGAACTTCTATTGCGGACAGGTATAAAACGGCGCCTGCTCCCATATTTCTAAATAAAACTGAAAGGAACAACCCATACGGCCATTTTTCTAACATTTGTTATTTGTTTACATTTGTTACCAAAAAGTTCCTTGTCACTAGCAAACAATCACTTAAAAATTTGCTGATTTTACCATTTTATGATGAAGGTAACTTATGCATTAACTTATTATTTTACATCGTTGTTCTTATCAGGTTTACAAATTATTTTATCATTTTAGTGATTAGCCCTGTCCTGTGCCTAAGTGCCCTGTCCTGTGTTTTGTTTGGGGGTCCGCCTGGGCTTCCTTGCCACTTTTTTGGGGTTGCTGGGGGGGGTTTTCCATGGGGGGTTTTTTTTTTTTCTTCATTGAACGCCCCCTTTTCCTTTCGTTGGGATCTTGTTTATCATATTATTTCCTGTAGAAACATTCGGCCGATTCGGGAAATTTTAGGGGAAACAATGACAAACTTCAAGGGAGTAAATTTATTATAATCTGATAAAAAAATCATCCAATATTTTTATTGGTATCATTTGAAAAACTGTATTGGCACAAATTTCATTTTTCAACAAAAAACTATGCCAAGTTATTTGCAAAAATAGGTTTTAAAGCGGCGACCGAGATTTCCTTTGCCGAAAATCAAGAAAATACTTATCCGTTTAGCACATATGTACAATCTTTAATAAGCGTTTTTTCAGTATTGAATAAAAAACCCTTTGCACTTGTTCATTATCCCTCATGTAAAGACTCAATCAAACCGAGTCTGCAATTCTTATGTAATTTTGTTGTTGATTTAATTCGTCCGAGGGATCCTTTTGTTTCCAGATTTTTATACTTCACAACAAGCAGGTGTCAAGTTGCGTGTGGCAGCATTAAAAAGTTATGCCCTAGTACTACACTTCAGTGTTGTTATATTTTTCTGGCTCCTTCGCGATCATTGATGCAAAGCGCTTATTAAGTGTTGAGGAATTTGAGTACCGTTTTAAGCCGGTGCTAGGGGCCGTAAAGGGGATGTTGCCACTTATTTCATTATTCCCTCATGTTTCAGACTCAATCAAACCGAGTCTGCCCAATTTTATTGTAATTTTGTTGTGATTAATGCTTCCGAGGGATCACTTTGTTTCCAGATTGTTAATATACTTGTTCAAAGCCTTATTGGTCTTAACTTTCATTCAATATTTATTTTCTTTTTTGAATAAAGTATCTAAAGGAAGCGACGTTGTTATTTTTCCCGAATGATGAGTTGCGGTTTTAAGAGAAAAAAAAAAACAACGATAAGTTTGAAACAAAATTTTTTAATACTTCTACGTAATTAATTTTCATTTTTTAAGGCATCACTAGAAAGTTCATAAAGGATTCTTTTACTTGAGTCTAAAATTATCAAAATTGACCAAGAAATAAAAAAAAGTAAGTAGAGGGCGCCAAATGTTTCTCTAACTGAATTTCAGAGTGTGTTTTGTTGACTTGGGGACCATATGCCGTTTTTCATGGTATGGCACTTACGTGTCACATTGAAGGTTACATGATAACCCCCATATTAACACATCTGCGGATGTTTCAAAAAATTCAAAATTGTACCAGTTCATGTTTGAATTTTGCTTAAGCCGGTGCTAGGGGGCGTGGACGGTAACTTGCTTCTTTCCATTACCGTCCATGAACAGGCTCAATCAAAACCGAGCCTGCAACATTCTCAATTTTGTCGTTTTGAGCGTCTTTAGGGATTCTTATTTTCTCCATTTTTACAGAAAGTAACATGATAAACTTTTTTAAACGAAATGTAATTCACTTTTATTTAATTCATTTTTATTTGTAGGCATTATATAATTAATATATCATAAAATCGTATGAAGCACACTTTTATTTCAATCCAAAATTATCAAAATTGATTACGAAAATAAAAAAAAAAGGTTTGGAGGGAACGCCGTGTTTTTTCTTACCAATTCAAAAAGTGTTATTTTCAGAGGAAAAAAAAAAAAATAAAATAAATTTGAAACAAAAATTTCAATACATCTATTTAATTAATTTCTATTTCCGAGGCACTCATAGAAAGCTTATGGAGTAATCTTTCATTTGATACCAAACATATTTGACTTTTTTATAGAAATAAAAAAAAGTTAGAATGGACGCCGTGTTTTCCTTCACTTTATTGAGAAATAGGAGAGAGGCAACGGGTATTATACCTGTCGGTACATTTTCCGTAATAGAAGATCGTAAATACTCAGAGAGGGGCGGGGCGTCCATGCATGACTTAAAATCGTTTTAAACTTTGTGAATCTACTTTTGTCATTTTAAACATGATGCTGTGTAAACGTACTGTTGTATTTCTACGACTGGAAACACGTTTTATTAAATTATATTTTCTGTATTCGAGTTTTACATTTCATTTGTATTTTTCAGGTACAGATATATATCTACAAGTGTGTAAACATGCTTATGTATTATATGCAATGGAAGATACGAACTTGTAAATTTGTTGTTGTTCTCCATGTTAGGTCAGTTGTTAAGATTTGCATGTAAACTTGTTATTTAAAAGCGGGTGCCTTCAATTAAAAGATTGGATTAAGAGGCATATCATTTGCTGTGCACGAATACAATCAAAAATGCTAGACATACATGTTCGCATTTTCAAAAGTAGTTTTCAAAAGGAACACATTACATGTCTGGAATTTTGGCAACGATCGCCCTCCATAATCCCTCACATAATTTACCCCATGCCGGACACTTCTCTTTTCTAAAATCATGATTGTATCCACAATATTTACATTGTGATCGATTCTGATGTGGATGTTGTTGTTTCTTTACCACTGGTGGTTTATACTGACGCGGGTGCCGGAATGAGAATTAGATGAATATGTCTTCTCAACATTGTGGATTGGTTAATCATTTGTATTGCAAACTTCTTTCACATGCTTATTTGATTATTCGTAAGCTCGGCATATTTTGATTGCCTTTTCAAAGTTCAGATTTTCTTCTCTTAACAGCAGTTCTTGTTGTTTTCCGTTGCTGCTAAACACAATTTTATCTCGTAGCATTTTTTCTTTCTGTGTATCAAAATTACAAGACTCAACATGCTTTCAAAACTCTGTAAGAAAACTGTCAAATGATGTATATTCATCTGGATTTGTTACCCAAAGTCAGTGTGATTGTAGCACTTCATTTTTTCTAGGATTGCAATAGCTTTCTATTTTGTCAAATAATTGTTTTACTTTCAGTTTATGTTCTGCATTTGCCCATGTAAATTGATCATAAATCTCTATAAGTTTAGGTCCAGCACAGTACTTGTAATAGGATATTTACCTGTTTCTTTTCATCTTTCTCAGCATTTCTAATGGCAGTCAACACTGGTCAAGTAAATTTCCATTGGCGCTTCCATTTGATAAAGTTGTGTGATATGTTACCATTTTCAACATCTAAATGTCCAGGGGGGTCTAAACGTATCTGTCATGATTGTCAGATCGAATAATACCGATTGAGAAGGCTAAGTTCGAATAATATTGAGTACGAATCCTTAGTTGGAATACTATTGAGTACGTATCTTCAAATCGAATTTTATTGAGTACGAATCTTCCCCTTCCCGAAAATAGCTTTTGGGCGATATATTTCACTTAAGTGGCAGAAATATTTCACACTGCAGGTGTGCAACAAATAATTGCATACTCCTCCGATGCCACCATGTTGATAGTGTTCTATTATATGCAATTATATGACAATACGTTTTCCTTTTATTCAATTCATACAGACGCTTACAATGTTACATACCACTAAATAAGACATATATCTGTATATGCTCGTTTTGTTAAACAGTTTGAAATAGAAAAAAATATGCAAGTGTATATTTAAAAGAAAATAAGGTTTACTTGTTTGATTTAATATTTATTTTGGACGTTTGACATATTTTTATACAGAGTCTGTCGTAATTCATTCATTCTTTCGCGCGCATGCGTGAATACGAAGTTTGAAGCGTAGGTTTACACAATGCTTTTATGAATGAAATAGTAATTTTCATATTTTTTTGCTTTCATGTTTAGAAATGTTTCTTTACACTGAAAGTGCATAGTTTTGAACTTTCAAAGCTTATTTATCACTATGCAAACAATATTTTTTTATAAAAAGTGATCTTAATGTGACAATCCTGCAAAATGAGGATCTACTTTTATCGAGGTTTCATCCGAAGGTGGATGTTGTTCAGCAAAACAGTCAAACCGTATTAATTTCTGAAATGCAGCTATAACTCTGTATACATTGCAAGCAAAAAATGAAAAAAAAATGACCTCGACGTGATTCGAACACGCAATCTTCTGATCTGGAGTCAGACGCGCTACCGTTGCGCCACGAAGCCACTTATCCTATGCTTCATAATATATTTATATAATGTCAATAATTACAGTTGTGATGCCAACATTTTAACTATCGATAAAATTCTGCTTATATATTTTCTTCGTGTAGTAGTTACAGCGTGAACGACACAGAATAATTAAAATGTTGAAGAAAACTAACCAATTAACTTGTGATTCAGGATCGAGTCTCTAAACTTATGTTAAATGTAAATGTTAAGGGTAGAGGGGGACTATTTTTACGGCACATCTCACTAACAAAGTTTGCACTCTTACCCTATGCTACGACCGGATGTAAACAATACGTTCGCACAGGGCATGCGCGGTGGTTAAATCCCACCCATTTTATTCGATTAAATTCTAGAACAACCTCTACTTTCGGTTTCAATTTTGCTGACAAGGAACAGTTTGAGTCAACGTAAGTGTTAATTTTAATTGCAATGTCCAAAACTTTGCACTACACGGCGTAATTTTCATTACATATCCGGTATTATCACCGTCATGGTAGTTTTTATTCCACTCGGTCAAAATGACGGTACACATTTACATGTAAACAAACAGATTTAACTTCTCAGACAATTTAAATAAGGAATGGACACACTGTAAACTCTGTTGCAACGTAAAGTATATTCATAAATCTGTTTGAGAAAAATTGTCTCGGTGTTCAAATAAATTTCAAAAACGGGAAAAAAAGCAGTCTTTTACCGATACCCTGCAACAGAACCTTATTATTCTGACTAATTAAATTGACTTTATAACGCTCGTATACAATTATTTATTGATCGATTTTCATTATATTTATTTTGCAATACCTATCATTCAATATGCAATCAAACAAAACCAAGTTTTCATACATTCAAGGAAATTGTAAGTTAGGACGAGCTTTCAAAACGAACAGGTAGCAATTTCCAACACGCTTACCGAAACTCAAACATGGCGGCTCATTTGCATAATTTATTCATAAACGCAGGAGCATAGAACTTTGTTAGTGCATCTATAAAAAACGTTGTTTTTTTTCTTACTAAAAATGTTAGGTTATAGAAATTTTAATGTTATAGCTTTTATCTACCATTTTATAAAGTATAGTACAGCTGTAGATTAGGCGTACTTAATCAATATAAGATCTGATGGCAACGTATGTAAATTCAAATATCAGATATTGTAATAGGTCATGTCAAATACTATATAATATATGTCATAATTATGTAGATGTACATAGACTACTACCATTATGCAGCTGTGATGGCCGAGTGGTTAAGGCGTTGGACTTGAAATCCAATGGGCATTGCCCGCGCAGGTTCGAACCCTGCTCGCAGCGATTTTTTTTCATCACATTATATTAAAAAAATATTTAATGAAATATAACTGTTTTTAGTATTATAATATAATGCGCTTATTGGTACAATAATATGGTCAGATTCTAATCATAGTACAATGATATGATATTATAATTCTATATGAATACTTAAGTTATACTGTAAATTATCAACTTGAATTTTAATTTACCTCAATTTCTGGCAATTAATTATCGTTACATGTATTAACTTTAGATTAATAGTGGGGAGTCGGTAAAGATGGATGTGTTAAAATCATCGTAAAAAGCCAAACACAATTTTATTAAAGAAACCGTGTGAAATAACATCTTGAAATAAATTTTCTATCAGTTAAACATATTTGACAACTACATGAACTACAACGGCAACAACAACAACACTTACTTATTTTGTGTCACGATATTAGGTGCAACAGTATGACTTGATATACTACAATATAATGTATGTTTTATTCAGAACAAAATACCATCAGAAAAAAAAGCAATCAATATGAAGATGGCTACAGTATTCTTAAGAAGAAAAAGAAGAAGAAGTAGCAGAAGAAGAAAAAAGAAGAAGAAAAAGAAGATGAAGAAGAAACTCTTTATTTTCAGGGCATTTTTGATGATGTAGATCAATCTTACATACTGCAAACTGCATAAAAATTTTTGCTGTTTATCATATTAGATCCGCAAAATAGAAATAAGTAACAATAAATTCGATCACTTACATGTCACATCTGTTCAACAAAGTACAGCTTACCAAATCAACAAAGCATGCATATAGCTGCGATGGCCGAGTGGTTAAGGCGTTTATGTTTATAATTATGTTTTTTATCTATTGATATATCAATCGTTAATACGTACACTCCCGATTAAAATAGAGTATTCATAGCTTTAGAAAAGAGAAAGCCCCCAGTGAGGATCGAACTCACGACCCCTGGTTTACAAGACCAGTGCTCTAACCACTGAGCTATGGAGGCACACGTTTCGTATCTAAGAGAAGTAATATGAAAATATTTATCTAATGATCTGCATTTTCAAAGCTGTAATCTTGCCATAATTGATAAATTGTGCATGTGCTTTTTTCCACTAAACAAGTATTTTTTCCTATAGTATTAACTAACAAATTAATAGAAATCAATTTATATTTTCAAAATTACATATCTCTACGTGTCTAAGTAGAGCCAGGGTCTTGCAAATAGATTTGAAAGGCCCTGGCAGAGCTTAACCATAACATTTTGTAGCTTGTAAACTTGCTGGTAAAAGATACTACTTTTTTCCTGCGCTGAAAAAATGTTAATCAATAATAAAATGAGCGAACTTAAAAAAAGTATGACCTCGACGTGATTCGAACACGCAACTTTCTGATCTGGAGTCAGACGCGCTACCGTTGCGCCACAAAGCCTTATGAATGGTAAGCCTTATTTAATGTTACACATGCATGTAATATAGCCTTATTTAGCAAGAAAGTGTGTAATTTGATCTGCATTATTGCGTCATTTTAATTAAAGGAAACAATTGATATACCCATGAGATAAACTTACAGGTATAAAAAATATACAGTATCGTTTTAATACGATGTTACTTGTGTTTTATGTATATATATCATTATATCAATACAGATCTATATGTAACATATCAATTAAATTTGTAAATAAATATAAGATAAAATGCAATAGGCTAATGTATAGTATCACATAATATTATATCAATACCAGTATGCATACAGCTGTGATGGCCGAGTGGTTAAGGCGTTGGACTTGAAATCCAATGGGCATTGCCCGCGCAGGTTAGAACCCTGCTCGCAGCGAAAGATATTTTTGATAGGGCTTAAAATTAATTTTTACACCCTCAACTACATGGGAGTGGGTTGTCCCTTTGTCACGCTACGTGGAATGTTGGAATATCCGTGCCCCGAGGACGCACTTTCAAGTTACATACAACCTATCAATGATGTCTTTATTTGATTTACAATGATTTAACACAATAACTGTGATACATTTTGCTGTAAACGATTCTTTAATACTTTAAAGTAGATATCTTTATAAACATATTAGAAGTAATTAAGTTTTAATATTTAGATTTTAATGCATATTTCACTGACTTTGTTTACAAATGTGTGTATTTCTTCAAGAAACATTGTTAAATGTATTATTTATCAATATGTATAATGAAATATACCAGACGGCCTTATAAGTAAGATTTCGTAAGTGAAACTAGTACAGAATACCAATGACTGATTTGTATATATATAGCAGCTAACCTGTCCGGACATTGCTCATAAGAGTTCGGACCAAACACCTAAACTACTCGGAGTAGGAATACCTTTATTAACATACAAAACTTTGTTTATCTTCTGTTACGATATCAATGAACAGATGATGAAACAAGTCGTGACTCAATATACTATTAGGTTAAAATTCATTGATAAAGTCGCCGTTTGTATTCATTGTATTAAGTAAGAATAGCTCTTTTTGTTAAAAGAAATACATTGATCAATAATATA
This sequence comes from Ruditapes philippinarum, assembly GCF_026571515.1. NCBI lineage: Eukaryota > Metazoa > Mollusca > Bivalvia > Venerida > Veneridae > Ruditapes > Ruditapes philippinarum. Next base: position 3,725 of record NW_026866909.1, on the reverse strand, counting down.
CGATTCTGTTAAATATGTTTTGTAATCTTCATTTCGAAACCACATTTCTGCACGATGGAATGATATTTATGAAATAAAAGTTCATATTGGAAATATGAACCAGTGGATATATAATAAGGAATAGCTTCTTACCATTTATATATTCGGTGTTAAGTATAGGTTAGTATTTATAAGCCAGCATTAATGAAACAACATCTGTCTAGGACGACGCATTCATTGGAGAATATGTATATTTTAACCACAAACGAAAGTTTAGATGTGTGAAATAGAATATGAATTTGATTAATCATAACTCAGCTGAAATTGAATTAATTAATTAATTAACTCAATTATTTGTGGATGTTAAAAATTAGTTACTTGCATTCTAGTTTTAGGAAGAATCATGAGTTTTTTGTTAACAGAATCTCTGTTAATTACTTTCGTATACATGAAATTGCTTTTGTATACTCAAAACATTTTGTAAACAATAAATAAATAAATTGATAAATAAATAAATGAAAATAAATAAATAAATTAATTAATTAATGGTTCAAGGGATTTTTTTCTCTATATACAAGTACATATATGTATAAAGCAATAAAAGACCCTCGTTGATACGCACTTTCAGGATGAAATTGTGACATTTCTAGGATGAAATTGTGTTATCATATTTTTGGAAAAAGAGAAAGCCCCCAGTGAGGATCGAACTCACGACCCCTGGTTTACAAGACCAGTGCTCTAACCACTGAGCTATGGAGGCAGACGGTCACTAGTTCAAAGGAGGATTAAATACAAGACACTTTTGAATATACACGAAACACTGTTGTACAGCGTCCACCGGATATAGCCCCTAAAAACACCGAAAACGAAAGTAGAAAGCTGCACAACGAGTGCACCCAAGGTAATGTTTTTTTTGGAAAACGATTATGATGACTCTTCAATGATGATGATGACGATGATGATAACAATGGTACTTTATGTTTTCATTTCAACAATGCCATACCAATGTACAGAGTGTGCAGAGAGATATGAAACATTTAAAGTTACATTTAATAAATTTCATAAAAACAGAAATAGCGACATTTCATTAATATATTGGGTTTCATATCGACTCCAGGTCTTATTTTGGTGTCCAGACAACCAAAATGAGTTTTATGAGCATACAAATGTGCAACCTCATTGTGGCGAATTCGGAAGTACAATTTTTGTTTGCATGAGAAACTCCACCTTCAGATAATCCGTACATCAATGTTAAATCAACAAACATTACTATAAGTAGCAGTCCTAATTTAACGGTATATTTCCGCATTTGTAACGGTTATTTTCATACAAATTTAATCTTTTTTTTATGAGATGATTATTTTTCTGGACCCCAGGCCTAGTGCCCCGTGAAGCTTAAACGGTTAAATTGTGTTTGCCACAAGAAAATCTTATATTTGCTGTGTTCCGGATAGCAACTAAACACCGTGACGTAGCGCATACACGAGCTGATTATAGTCTCCATTTGCATGTTAAAATTCGTATACGAACTTTAGTGTTACCGTTGGGGTTTTCCATTAAAAATCCTAATTTATGAACAGTATTTGATGAGATGATATAACGATACTGTTAAAAAGGTTAATGCAACTGTAGAATGCTTGGTTTTTAGGCCGACGGCAAAAATATTTTTACATATTTATTTAATGTAACTTTAAAGAGTCTATTCGGCATCTTCTAAGTCGACTTATAGCTTAAAACCGTTTTATAGAAGACAGTGCTAATGCCGTTTTGTAGAAAATGACACTCCTGCATAATCTTTCAATCAATTTTCGACCTCCTACCTTATGTGTAGGTTAGTTATACATGTATATATATAAATAAATTCCCATTCGGACCATCTCCATTCAGCGAGTTTGTTAGAACACTCCTCAACATGTCTTATAAATACCGACAGACACTATTCAGCTGATGGTTGTGATGGTATGACAATAAAAATTAAACGCAGCTATAGGCTCAAAAACACTAAAAACTTAAATTATTTACCAAATACCTCTGTATCGTCCTCTAACCTATCCATGTTTAGTCTGATATGAGATTATTTCCAATTAAAATAATAAAAAAGACTATACTTTATAAATTTGTGACTGCTAGACACCGTTCACATCGACTAAACCCTATACATTAAACTACTACACCCCGTTCACTTAAATTTGTTTTCTTTGCTAGACTCTGTACACAAGGCAAACCAGTTTTTTTGCGAATTTTGTTAAAAGCAGCTCGATTTAAAGGATGTAAACTCAAATATAAGTAGAGGGATGACTATAACTTGTGCAAAACGGCGAATTTTGATACAGCAAATGCGTTTTGGGCTTGATTTAGTGGTAAATATCAACATCGTTCGCACATGTCAACAAATACGCTACATTTTTCGCCAAGTTAACAAAAAGTATTCAATGTGCAGACAAAAGCAAATATTGCTCTAAAACCAGAATCATTAAGCTTCACAAAATTGTTTAGTTTGGAAAAATCGATGAAGTTATGATGAAGAAATAAGTTAAAACATTACCTTGGATGTACTCGTTGTGCAGCTTTCTTCTTTCGTTTTCGGTGTTTTTAGGGGCTATATCCGGTGGACGCTGTACAACAGTGCGAAACACAACGAAAAAAATAAATGAATATCATATCCTTTTAACATTAAGTAAGAATTACAATATATGATGTGAAATATAGAAATGTTTTCATTTGTTAGTAAAACAATACATATACAATTTAGATACTATATAGATTTTCTTACACAAATGGCGATTAAAATATTATATGAATACTGTCCTCAGAGGTGGTGTTTCATTTACAAACATACATTGCACAAGGACAATACATTACAATTTCATCTTTTTTATTTACATTACAGTAATTTTTTTGTTAGAATGTCATTTGTTATGTATTCCATCCGAATTTTATTGCATTAAATTTAGAATTATTCTAAAATATGATGTATTTTTTTTCACTTAACACGTTTTTCACATTGTTTTAACTTACAAATTAACTGAAAGCAATTTTTATCAATATCATTATTAACTCTTTCAAAATTACATAAATATGTGTGTCTAAATAAAAAAATTTAAATGTAGAGTTAAACCAAAAGTTTTTGTCACCTATTATTCTTGCTGGTAGAAAATGCTGCCTTTTTACATTTAAAAACAATTGTTAACAAACTATATGACCTCGACGTGATTCGAACACGCAACCTTCTAATTTTGAGTCAGACGCGCTACCGTTGCGCAACGAAGCCTAACTTATGATTATTTACTTTCACCATATAAGTAATAATAAAAATATAGCTTTATTTAGTTTAACCGATAATCAAGGTAGTGTGTAATTGATCTACATTAGTTTGTCATTTTAATTGAAGGATACTAAAGTTCTTTGCGTATATAAATACTTTTAAAGTAGAGCTAAATCAAAATTTATTAAACGTTTTTTCGTTAAAAACAAATGTTAAAAAAAAAGTATGACCTCGACGTGATTCGAACACGCAACCTTCTGATCTGGAGTCAGACGCGCTACCGTTGCGCCACGAAGCCTTGTAATTTATTTTAATGTTCCAAGTACATGTAATAAATTTTTTATTTAGTAGGGGGTAATTTTATTTGCATTATTTTCGTTTATTCTAACTGAAAAATGCGCAGAATAATCGTGTAAATACCTTTACTTTGGTTTTTATATAGAATTATATTTTTTTAATTGGTAGGGTTTAAAATCAGTGA